>NC_046158.1:101076430-101078146 GCF_011064425.1 Rattus rattus
ACATCAGTCCAGTATCTTCTAGCCTTCATGGTTTCTACAAGCCGAGAAGTCTAATTGTGGTCTAATGGGTCTGCCTTTTATATTCTTGACCTTTCCCTTGCTGCTTTTAATATTCTTTCTTTATTTTGTGGGTTTAGTGTTTTGACTATCATGTATTGGTGGTGTTTCTTTTCTGGTCAATCTATTTGGGGTTCTATGCGCTTCTTTGCCTATGGGTATCTCTTTTTTTTTTTGGGTTAGGGAAGTTTCTTCTATATTTTGTTGAAGATATTTACTGGTCCTTTGAGCTGGGAGTCTTCACTCTCTTCTATACCTATTATCCTTAGGTTTGATCTTCTCATTGAGTCCTGGATTTCCTGTATGTTTTGGACCAGTAGCTTTTCAGCTTTTACATTATCTTTGACAGTTGGTGTGATTTCTATGGAATCTTCTGCTCCTGAGATTCTCTCTTCCATCTCTTGTATTCTGTTGGTGAAGCTTGTATCTACAGCTCCTTGTCTCTTTTTTTGGTTTTCTATATCCAGGGTTATTTCCATGTGTTCTTTCTTGATTTCTTCTATTTCCATTTTTAATTCCTTCAACTGTTTGATTGTGTTTTCCTGGAATTCTTTAGGATTTTACGATTCCTCTCTGTAGGCTTCTACTTGTTCTCTAAAGGAGTTCTTCGTCTTTCTTGAAGTCCTCAGCATCATGATCAAATATGATTTTGAAACTAGATCTTGCTTTTCTGGTGTGTTTGGGTATTCCATGTTTGTTTTGGTGGGAGAATTGGGCTCCGATGATGCCATGTAGTCTTGGTTTCTGTTGCTTGTGTTCCTGTGCTTGCCTCTCGCCATCAGATTATCTCTAGTGTTACTTTTTTCTGCTAATTCTGACAGTGGCTAGACTGTCCTATAAGCCTGTGTGTCAGGAGTGCTGTAGACCTGTTTTACTGTTTTCTTTCAGCCAGTTATGGGGACAGAGTGTTCTGCTTTCGTGTGTGTAGTTTTGTCCCTCTACAGGTCTTCAGCTGTTCCTGTGGGCCTGTGTCTTGAGTTCACCAGGCAGGTCACTTGCAGCAGAAAAGTTGGTCTTACCTGTGGTCCCGAGGCTCAAGTTCGCTCTCGGGGTGCTGCCCACGGGTTCTCTGCGGTGGCAGCAACCGGGAAGATCTGCGCCGCCTCTTCCGGGAGCCTCCGTGCACCAGGGTTCCAGATGGCCTCCGGTGTTTTCCTCTGGAATCAGCAATGTGTGCAGAGAGCAGTCTCTTCTGGTTGGTGTGTCTGCCTCTCTGAAGGTTTAGCTCTCCTCCCACGGGATTTGGGTGCAGAGAACTGTTTATCGGTCTGTTTCCTTCAGGTTCGGTGGTGTCTCAGGCAGGGGACCTGCGCTCCTGGGCCCTCCCCACGGGCACCCAGAGGGCCTTATACAGTTTCCTCTTGGGCCAGGGATGTGGGCAGGGGTGGGCAGTGTTGGTGGTCTCTTCGCTCTGCAGCCTGGGCGTGCCCACCTGACCAGGCGGTGAGGTCTCTCTCCCAAGGGTTTTGGGAGCAGAGGCTGCTGCGGGCCGGGATCCGGGTGTGGGACTTCCGGTAAACACAGGGCGTGCCCGGTCCTAGGGGAATTCTGCCTCCGTGTGTCCGAGATCACCAGGCTGCTTTCTTGCAGCAGAAAAGTCGGTCTTACCTGTGGACCCGAGGCTCGAGTTTTCTTCAAGCGTAAGGCCGCAGACGAGTT
>NC_046158.1:102027342-102055483 GCF_011064425.1 Rattus rattus
CAGGGAGAAAAGATGAAAGGTTTTGGAGGAATTTGAGGAAGGGATGAATATGACCAAAACTCATTTTGTGAAATTCTCAAAGAAGTATTAAAATCATAAAAGCAAATATAAGATAGTATTTACAAAATAGCATGTTCCAGCTCTGTCATTTTTATTTTAAAAGCACTATATAAGCTTATTGTAGAAGGAAATGTACTTCCAAATGCATGGTGTGTTCATGGTAATCCAATCTGCTAGGCAGCTTTAGCCATTAGAATCACACAAGGAACAGTGGAAAATAAAATAAAATTAGTTTGTTGAAAGCATCTCCTTCTCATTGAGTTCATGCTGATATACCAATCTGGTCTGTGAAGCATCAGAAACAAGATAATGATTGACACGTGTCCAGGATGCAAAGGCTCCTTTGCCTGGGTCCTATCATCAGCTCCTTGGCATAAAGCAGACAAGGAAAATACACATTATTTTTCTTTTACAAGTATAAATACAGAATAACTTAAATCCTGTGAACATGATAAAAGTGCATAGAAGGACCCCCCAATACAGTATTTGATATTTCAATTGATAACAGACTCCACTATGAAGGGGGAAACATGGGAACTGAGGACAGATGGTTAACTCCTACAACAGCAACAACCCTTTGCTGTGATTCAGTATCCGATATGCCTTTTGAGTAGAAAATAATGTGTTCATGCTGCGAATGTCCTGTGGGAAGAGTAGTATAGCATCAGATTTCTTAGCTTCCACCTCAGAACCTGCCTGGCAATTAAGACAAAGACCATAGAGGTAGAAGACCAGAGAAGAATATTACAAACATAAACTCAGTAAAGACAACATGAGAATAAAAAGATACAAAGCAAACAGTAGAGAATGGGGTCATATAATTAAATGCTGGAACAAGTCAAGTACACGGAAATACATGTGTTTTTTTTTTAAATGTATCTTTAAAGTCAAAGCACTACTTGTAGAGTTAGTCTTTACTTCCACCAAGATCAGAAAGAGTTTGCTAAACTTGAAGTTTATCAGGTTAGGTAGACTGGCTGGCTAGCGATATTTAGGGTTCTGTTTATTTTTGCCCCTGTCTCCCAAAGCTGTGATTGCACATCCTTCGTGCTCAGCTTCTTACTTGTATCTGAGTATCCAAACTCAGGTCCTTGTGTTTGAATGGCGGGCACTTTACCAACTGAGGCATCTTTCTAACCTCCTGTTTTCTTCTTGATGTCCTCTTCTTTTCTTCTCCTTCTCCTTTTTCTTTCTCCTCCTCCTCCTCCTCCTCCTTCTTTTTGTTTTTTCTTCTCCTTTTGAATTATTTTATTTACATTTCAAATGTTATCCCCTTTCCTGGCCTCCCCTCTGGAACCCCCTATCCCATTCCCCCATAATTTCTTTTAGTGTATTTTCCATATCTGATATTTCTATAATGAATATGTACCTTATATAATAAGAAAAATGAATACAAAAATTAAATATTAAATGAATTCAAAAATAAAGTATCTTTATTGGTTTCACTTAAGAAATATAAATTTAAAATATTTAGAGAACTCCATGCTAACAAATTGGTTATATCAAGTGGACTGGTTTCTATCACTTGTACCATGGGCTTGATCATACCAGAAACTGAAAGATACAACACGTGTTTTATGATTATCCCAGTGAGGAATTTAAAGACTATGTACAGTATTTCAATTAGTGATTTCCTGATTTGATCTCCTGATTGATTGACTGACATTTATTGTAAACTAAGATGAAGGTACAGAAAATATTCTTAGATGATGTTGTATTAGGATAAAATCTTCTGTAATAAATAAAGGAACAGTCAGCTGAAGCTGCGAAGAGGGGAGAATGCTCAGAATCTAACACAAGCAATGGGGAACATGGTTTCTTCCCTGGTGGCTCTCATAAGCTTTAGTGCTCCACAAGCAAGCATGCAAGGATGCAGTACTTCTGTGAGAGCAGAACTGTATAGAAAAGGCTTTGAAGTATAGTGATGGCAGGGCTATTTCAGAGTGAGAAAAGGACGGGATTATTACAGAGTGCCATCTCTCTACAGAAGAGACTGAAATTCTCTCCAAACTCTGGGAGTCGAACATCACAAACAGGCCAAGTGCTGCTGGTTACTAAGGTAAGAACCATCTTACAAGGCTCAACAATCAAAAATTGCTATGGGGAGTGGCCAAAGTGATGAGACTTTATAATGAAGAGAGAGATAAAACACTTTTTTATATTGATGGAATCAGATTGCAAGGGCTTTCGGACAAGTCATTTTGATATTTTGCAATTCATTGAAACTCTCAGATTGGTTTTAAGCAAAATGAAACATGATCTTGTTCATATTCTGAAGGTCATTCAAGGATATATTATATATTAAACTCTTTACGGGGTAGAATACTACTGCAAATAAAAGGACCTCAGATTTGTACTATGAGGGCATGATGTAGTTCAAAACTCAGAATTTGTAGATACATTGATAGGCACAAAGGGTTAATGATCATCTAGGTTTGATCTGTAGAAAAATGTAAAGAACAGACTAATGGATGGGGGTCTTAGAATATGGTTCTTGAATTTAGAGGTGTCTTGACTTTAAATGTTTAAGGTTTGGGTTTTTTGTAATTTTGTTATTCTTAAAATAGTATCAATGGCATCTGCAGGTAGAAGAATCAAAGGCTTTAAAGTATAAGTAAAAGACTCTTGAAATTGCAATGTTGTATTTGACTTTGGTATGATAAGAACACCGTGGCTGCTTTAAAACCATTTATATTTATTTATGGCAACTCTTTGATAACCTTTTTATTTATGATAATTAATGTGATTAGCTAATTTTTCTATAGTTGCAACTTGGGCCATTAAATTTAAAATTATAATTTAAAATTGGGCAAAATAAGTAAAATGTCAACCTGTAATAAAATCTAAATGAGTCCTTGATGAATATTGATAGTGGCTATTAATTTACCTGATAAATATTTTGCTAATTCCAGCTACCACACCCTGAATAGATGATTTCTCCAATGTAATTCACTGTGCTTTGAGCAGGGAGAGTGTCAAATCTACAAGAGAATCTTAGCAATAGAGAGAAGTTTTAATTTTGCCAATTTAGGCATCCATATTAATTAATGAAACAGTCATATTTCAAATCAAATAGTTCCATCAGAAGAGGAAAGATGCAAAGTTATTACTGAGGGCTGCAGTATAGCAAGAAGACTTGGAGTTCTCGAATGATAGGTTTCCCATCACTTCTGGTTACAAGAGTGGACTTTAGGGGGACTTAATGCAACCCAAAAGGCCTATTTATTTCTGGCCTTTTACAAAATACAAATCTATTAAAAGTCTTTCAGGAGACGAATTTCGGCTAGCCCTCTTAGGAATAGAAATCTGAAAGCGCATCAAAAAGTTTCCTTCACTGGGAACCTAACCAATCATAATATGACAAATTATAAAAAGTGTTCTTGGCTTTTTCTATTTGTGAGATCATAGAAGTATTTCATGAAAGCTGGAGAAGAAAACTAATAATGTGGGTGGTCTAAGTTCAAGTCCAATATAGTTCAAGCCTGTTTAACTTTTCAACTTTGTTTGTTATTATTTCATTTAAGTCTTAAAGAATCACCAGATGTTATAAGTTGAATAAAGTTGGAGGAGGCACTGAAGACCCCCAATTATAGAGCAGAGATAGCCAGTGATGGCAACAAACAGGTAAGGAAGGAGAAGAAACACCCAGGCAGCTATGGAAACAGTATATCCTCAGAATAACTGAATTGTCTCCTGAATTTGATATTTTAACGCATGACCAAAACTTACAGCTAAACATCAGTTTGACTTTCTGACACAGGTCCACAAAGTGACACATCCTTTTACCAAGCATCTGGCAGATCCCTAATATCCTTGAGATCTACTCGGATCAAGTACTCACAGCAGTGGCAGTTACATAGTTCTCACATGCTTTTTTGGTGCATAGTCTGATGCCATGTCTGAATTGATTCTTTCAGTGTCTTATGCACTAAAGATGTAAGGTACTAGAAGACAATAAAATATCAGATTTTGTTCAAAAAATTTTAAAAGAAGAAAAAGAAGGGTGTGTTATCAGAAGATATACAAAAATGAAGTTTCTAAAAAAAGATGGTCAGCCTCACTGGATATTAGAGACACATGTGTTTACAAGCACATATGTTACATCGTTTTGCTTTGAGATAGGCCCTTACTATATAGGCTGAGCACACACACACACACACACACACACACACACACACACACACATGTGTGTGTGTGTGTGTGTGTATCAGAAAATACAAAATTTAAAAAAGAAAACTGCCAAGTATAAAATAGTAGCAGATATATGATATAACAGAACCCCAAATACTAAAGTCACTGTAGGAACACTTTTTGCAATTTTGTGTTGTTGTGAAATATTTTCTCACATCCAAGCCATTATTTCCAATATTTTCCTACAATTTTTGCTTGAAAAAGAGGAGGAAAAAAA
Source organism: Rattus rattus (assembly GCF_011064425.1). Taxonomy (NCBI): domain Eukaryota; kingdom Metazoa; phylum Chordata; class Mammalia; order Rodentia; family Muridae; genus Rattus; species Rattus rattus. Next base: position 102,031,811 of record NC_046158.1, read on the forward strand.
GATTTGGGAGAGAATGGTGACTTGGTGTTTCTAGGGAATCAGTGAAAGTAAGTGAGATGCAGACTACTCTGATAACTGGTCAGGTAAAGATGTTTTAGTAGAAATGTATCATATTTATAATATGATCAAATTTTAATAGAAGACATTTTCAAGAATCAGAAGAATTTAAACTTATAAATGATGCAAAGGATGAGATTACCCTATGTCCCATCCTGTGCAAAGGCTAAAACATAGAGACAAGTCACAGTGATGTTGGCAAACCACCCAGGTTGGCCAACTCAATACAAAGACAAATGAAGGAAATGTAATTGGAGGTATGGTATCTATTGCTTCCGTGCTGAATGCAGGACTATTGCGTCTCATGTACAATACATCTAGATAGAGCGCCCATCCCAAATGGAAAATTATGCAGCAACAATGCTATTTAAGCTTTGGGATATGTGGAATGGTTTTTCTGGCAAAAAAAATTATGAAAAAGGTCTATTTATCAAAGAGACGTGAAAAATATGTGTGATTTAATATATATTCCTTTATTAATTAAACATATAGGATATTTCAGTTCATAACTTTCCTAAGATTTCTAATTTCTCAATATAAAGTAAAATGAATGTGACTCTCCTGCTATCTTTTCAGTAAATTCTACTGGTGTAAATTCTACAGATGGCATTGTACACATGAAGGTTGCATTGAATACACCAGACCTGCACAGAATAATGGGTCAAACCTCAGCACCAGTGGAGAAGTGGCTCCTGAAGCCCTACTTTACAGAGGAACTATTGATAACTCTGGCTGCTGGGGGAAGGGAGAGTTGGTTTATTTCAGGGAAGAAAGCCTTCAAGAGGCTATATGCTCCAACAGATGGTCCTGTAGTGATGCATATACAGGACTCGTGGGTTTAAAAAATGAGAAAATTGAAGAGAAATTTGTAATGACAATAAGGAAGGAATTTGAAGAGAGGAATGGAAATGGGTTTGATAAAAAACATGTGAGATTCACATATGAAAAATATTAAATAATTTAAAAAATTTAGATGTAATAGTTATTCAAACCTGTGTGGTGGTGGTCCTTGCTTTTAATCCTATCACTGGCTAGGCAGGGGCAAGTGGATCTCGGAGATCTCTGGAGTGAGTTCAGGACACCCAGAGCTATACAGAGAAATCCTGATTCGAAAAAGGAAACATCAACAGCAAAAGCCAAAATAAAAAAAACAAGCCAGACCAAATAAGCCAAAACCAAAAGAGAGGGAGAGAGAGAAAGAGAGCAGTTTTAGAAACTTAAGAAACACTGGAGCTTAAAAATAAATGCACTTAAGCGTCACCCTACCTTTCTAAATCCACCAAGATCTCTACAAAATCTAACACGGGCGCCACAAGAAACGAAAGTAACTTCAGACACTATTAAAATAAGCTAATAGATTAAGGTAAAAAATATAGAATGATTTTCAAATAAATCGAGTTGCCCTTTTATTTTTAAAAAAATTAATAAAAAATTAATGGGTTCTTTTTATACCAGAAATGAAAAGAGTTTAAGACCCAAGAATTCTAAGCAGTCAGATTTTATATCTTTGTAGGAAGATGTGTTTGGTTTGGAAGTCAGCATGATTCATTCGGGATATAAGAATTTCTGATATGCAGGATCGAGCAAATTTTTCTGATGTGATTTTTTAATAGAAGAAAGGAATAATAAGCACACAGGAAAGCACACACATGTGGTTCTACAGCTTAGTCCATGTGTGGACACATCTGAAATCTCAATCGGAATACAATGCATTACTGCATTAATTCACTTACAAATGAAGATCAAAACCAGGTTATTGTCAAAAAATTGATAAGCAATATGTTACTAGAATTTAGTAATTTATAGGAATCTCATGTTGATTCCTTAAGAAACCTACTACATTTATCCTCCCAAAAAAGCTCATGTTCCAACAAAATTTGAAAAATCTGGAGGAAATGTACAATTTTCTAGACAGATACAAGGTACCAAAGTTAATTCAGGAACAAATAAACCATCTAAACAACCTAATATCACCTACAGAAATAACGCAGTTATTAAAATCTCCCAACAAAAAAAGCCCAGGCCAGATGGGTTCAGTGCAGAATTCTATCAGACCTTCATAGAAGATCTCATACCAATATTATCCAAACTATTCCACAAAATTGAAACAGATGGAGCACTACCGAATTCCTTTTATGAAGCCACAATTACTCTTATACCTAAACCACACAAAGACCCAACAAAGAAAGAGAACTTCAGACCAATTTCCCTTATGAACATTGATGCAAAAATACTCAACAAAATTCTGGCAAACCGAATCCAAGAGCACATCAAAACAATCATCCACCATGATCAAGTAGGCTTCATCCCAGGCATGCAGGGATGGTTTAATATACGGAAAACCATCAACGTGATCCATTATATAAACAAACTGAAAGAACAAAACCACATGATCATTTCATTAGATGCTGAGAAAGCATTTAACAAATTCAACACCCTTTTCACAATGAGAGTCCTGGAATGATCAGGAATTAGGAAGGCCTATATCTAAACATAGTAAAAGAATTATACAGCAAAACAGTAGCTAACATCAAACTAAATGGAGAGAAACTTGAAGCAATCCCACTAAACTCAGGGACTAGATAAGGCTGCCCACTCTCTCCCTACTTATTCAATATAGTACTTGAAGTCCTAGCCAGAGAAATCAGACAGTGAAAGGAGGTTAAGGGGATACAGATTGGAAGGAAGAAATCAAAATATCACTATTTGCAGATATGATAGTGTACTTAAGTGACTCTGAACTTTCCACCAGAGAACAATTTAACCTGATAAACAACTCAGCAAAGTGTTGGGGTATAAAATTAACTCAAACAAATCAATAGCTTTCCTCTACCTCAAAGGATAAACAGGCTGAAAAAGAAATTAAGGAAATGATACCCTTGCAATAGTCCAAAATAATATAAAATACCTGGGTGTGACTTTAACCAAATAAATGAAAAATCTGTATGACAAGAACTTCAAGTCTCTGAAGAAAGAAATTGAGGATGATCTTAGAAGATGGAAAGACCTTCCATGCTCATGGATTGGCAGGATTAATATTGTAATATACAATACAAAAAAGAATGGGGGAATCACCATCCTGACTTCAAGCAGTATTATAGGGCAATAGTGATAAAAACTGTATGGTATTGGTACAGAGAGAGACAGATAGACCAGTGGAACAGAATTGAAGACCCAGAAATGAACCCACACACCTATGGTCACTTGATTTTTGACAAAGGAGCCAAATCCATCCAATGGAAAAAAGATAGCATTTTCAGCAAATGGTGCTGGTTCAACTGGAGGTCAACATGTAGAAGAATGCAAATCGATCGACTCTTATCACCATCTACAAAGCTTAAGAACAAGTGTATCAAGGACCTCCATATCAAACCAGATACACTCAAACTAATAGAAGAAAATGGGAAGAGTCTGAATACATAGGCACTGGGAAAATTTCCTGTTAAAACCACTATAGTTTATGCTCTAAGATCAAGAATCAACAAATGGACCCTCATAAAACTGCAAAGCTTCAAGGCAAAAAGACACTCTCATTAGGACAAAACGTTAACCAACAGATTGGGAAAAGATTTTACCAATCCTATATCTGATAGAGGGCTAATATCCAAATACACAAAGAACTCAAGAAGTTAGGACCCCCTAGGGAGCCAAAAAACCCTATTAAAAAATGGGGGCACAGAGCTAAACAAACATTCTCAGCTAAGGATTATAGAATGGGCCAAAAAGCACCTAAAGAAATATTCAAACATCCTTAGTCATCAGAAAACCAAATCAAAAACAACACTGGAGATTCCACACACCAGTCAGAATGGCTAAGATAAAAAAAAACCAGGAGACAGCAGATACTGGCAATGATAATGGAGAAAGAGAAACACTCCTCCGTTGTTGGTGGGATTGCAAACTGGTACAACTTCTCTGGAAATCAGTCTGGAGGTTCCTCAGATAATTGGACAATCTCCTACCCAGACCCAGCTATACCACTCCTGGGCATATACCCAAAAAGATGCCCAACATACAACAAAGACACATGTTTCACTATGTTCTATGTTCATAGCAGCTTTTATTTATAATAGCTAAGCTGAAAGAACCCAGATGACCTTCAACAGAGGAATGGATTCAAAAAATGGTACATCTACACAATGATGTAGATGCTTTTCTCAATATCAAAAACAATGACTTCATGAAATTTGTAGGCAAATGGAATGAACTAGAAAATATCATCCTCAGTGAGGTAAGTCAATCATACATAAAATACACTTGGTATGCACACTCATTGATAAGTGGATATTAGCCAAGAAGCTCTAATTACCAAACATGCAATCCACAGACCACAGGAAGTCAAGAAGAAGGATGACAGGGGTTGGGGATTTAGCTCAGTGGTGGGGCACCTGCCTAGCAAGCGCAAGGCCCTGGGTTTGGTCCAGCCCGAAAAAAATTAAAAAAAAAAAAAAGGATGACCAAAATGTGATGTGTTCCACTCCTTCAAAAGGGGAAAAATATCCATAGAGGGGGCTATGGAAGCAAAGTTTAGAGCATAAACTCAAGGAATGGCTATTCAGAGCCTGCCCCACATGTGACCCCATATATACAGCCATCAAAACTAGATAAGATTGATGGGCTAAAAAATTCATGCTGAAAGGGACCAGATATGGATCTCTCTCTGAGAGACTTTGTCAAGCGATATCCATTACAGAAGTCAATGCTAGCAACAAACCACTAACTGAGAACAGGACCCTTGGGGGAAATTAAGGAAGGATTGAAAGAGATTGAGAGCAAACCCCATAAAGTAAAACACTGCCAGCCAACCAGAGGCAGGACTGAACCACTTTGAAACTCTCATACATGGACGGACCCAGGCTCCAACTGCATATGTAGCAGGAAATTGTCTTTGTGGAGCACCAGTAGAAGGGGCCCTTGGTCCTGCCAAGATTGGACCCCCAATGCAGGGAATATGGTGCAGGGACAATGAGGGGGATCTAAAATACCTGTATAATGAGGGAGGGGAGAAGGGGATAGCTTATGGACAGGAAACCGTGAAGAATAACATTTTGAAATGTAAGTAAAGGAATATATCTAATAAAATTTTTAAAAAGAAGAATTGTTCCTACCAAACAATAAATATGAATGAGTACATGAACATAATGTAATTTCTTTGAGAATCTATAATTAGGTACGATAACAAATTTCTTAGAGTTTCCATAACCATTGTGTTTTCATTTGCAAATAAACACTTCAAATTCTTTATAAAAAAAAAACGCCTCATTTTGACAAAAAAGAGAAGGTGGGGATGGCACAGTGAGCATGAACACTTAGTGAACAGCCTCAAGATATGAGTTAAGATCTCTGGCATTCACATAGTAATATCTCTGGTGCCAATGTGTAGGATTGAAGGATCTTCCAGAGATGGCTGTCATATAGTCCATCCAAAACTTAAAGCCCTCTTCAGAGAGAGACCTTGGGCTAGAAAGAGAAAATTGTCAATCACACTCAGCTGAGAAGTACACGAGCCCCAGTAACACTGGTCTGGCAGTCATGGCCACTGGTGCATAGTGTAATAGTAGAGGAACGTCTTGGTATAATCAAACACTTTCTGACTGAATTTAAATCTTACCACCCAAGATGAAACCCATACCAGACACCATTATCGGGTGAAGGACCTGTGACTAGACAAGTCATAGACCCTGAAGAAGAGTCAACTATTATGCTGCTACGTAGACTTAGCAAGAAACTGATTCCTAGTGAATGGTCATATCTCAACCCTTGCTTGAGCTGGACAGCTTGCCCCCTGCCCTGTAAATGGTGATTTACATAGAGACCCATAACTAATCAAGGAGCAGAGAATAAGAGAGTGAAAAATGCTCATCTCTAAAAGGGTCATATACACCACACTCTCTCCTTCCAAGATTTCAGAGATAATTATCAAAGACAGAGCAGAAAGTGTGTACGAGCCAGTGAAAATAGGATGCCTACGGGAAACCATTTTTTGGACACAGCCAACAAGCGAATGAACTTAGAGCAGTTTCCATCCAGACCAAAATCCTACCATGGAGAGAAGAGTTGGGCACAAGTCCCACTACCTAGTCATGGAGCTCCTAACAATTGTTAGCTGCTGAGAGGGGAAGATAAAGTGTTCTCTAAGAGAACAGGCCCTGGCAAGTCAGCCATATGTACTGTAAGACCACATATTCAAGAACATTTGATCAGTACAAATTGGTCTTAAAGGGTTCCACAGAAGACACAAGGTTGTGTGATAGGGAAATGGGGATGTAGAAATAATTGTAGGGTGTGAATATTTCTAAAACATGTTGAGTGAAACTCTCAGATAGCTAATATAAATAATATAGAAGGGTATAAAAGAGAATACATGATAGCAACTGTGGCTTGCATATATGCATGCATATACCACATACCACATATGCAAAATTATTAAAGAGTCGCCAGCAAAATTCAGAAAAACGAAACAAAAAAAATCCTCCATCAGACACAAACACGCACACGGGAACACACACGCACACACACACAATGAGGCTAAATTACTTATTCCCATCACTTCCATCTCATTTTCATTCAATTCTATTAATAGGTATTACAATAAGGCAGAAGTTAAAGAGTAAAAAACTCTGAAGGGCAAAATGCTATTTTTCCATTTTCAGGCTGTACACATAATTGTGGTCGCAGTCCAAAAAAGCAAACCTCTGTATTTAATTATTACAACTGATAACACAATTTAATGTAGCTTCAGGTATAAAAGCTATGCAAAACTTTCATTTCTTTACTAAACACGTGGAATATTAAGATACAAAATGATACCACTCAGAATAACATCAAATACTTTGACATATATCTAATCAAACATATGAAAAGTCTATATAGCACTGTATTTTTGAATTATATGAAACATATAAGTATAGATATGTGGTAAGTTCATGGATTGAAAAATTGTGCTATAAAGGTATCTATTTTCCTAAATTAGTCCACTGATAATGATACAATCAATTTCAAGGGGCTTCAATACTTTAAAACTAAAATAGGTTATAAATGTAGACAAAATTTCAAAAAGATTTTGACCATCTTGAAAAAAGTATGTAGTACCAGACAGAAGAATGAATCATGGCAGTTTATTGCAATTGTGTATGTTATCCAATATTTTGTTGCTGTGATAGAGTCCCTCAATGACAACTTAAGAAGAAAGATTTATTTTGCTCACAGTTCATTACAGCTCACCATGGTTTGAGACATAAAGACAGAAGGGTTTAAACAGCTGGTCCCATCATGTCCACAGACAAAAAAGGAGAGGAAATCTAACATTGGTGCTCAACTCTCTTGTCATTATGTACAGTCCACAATCCCAGACTAGGAATGGTCCTGACCCCCAATAAGACGGATCTTTCTGCCCTGATAATGTATTCAGATAATCTCCTATAGGCATGCCACAGTTCATATCCCAGTTTTGGAGATTGTATTTTCTGTCGGTGGATACTTTACCACGAGCCATCAACTTGTAACTCTTGTCAATTTGACAATCTTAAGACATCACACGGTCCCTAACCTCTACTCCTGTTTCCATAGGATCATGTGACCATGCTATAATGTAAAAGGTCTGCAGAGACATCAAGTGTATCTTTAACATCCTCCACAGTTAACACCTTCAACACGTTAAAAGTCTAAAATCTCTTAATTGTGAGTCAAATTGTGTCTAAAATAAAATAAAATTTACACATACCTCCCCTCGGTGCAGACATTCCTGATTGAGGAGGGGGGTGAGGAGTACAGGAAAGGAAGAAAGAAAGAAAGAAAGAAAGAAAGAAAGAAAGAAAGAAAGAAAGAAAGGAAGGAAGGAAGGAAGGAAGGAAGGAAGGAAGGAAGGAAGAAAGAAAGAAACCAAAGAATGACAGAAAGAAAGAAAACAAAGAAAGACAGAAAGAAAGAAAACAAAAGACAAGACAGAAAGAAAGAAAGAAAAGAATGAATGAATGAATGAATGAATGAATGAATGAATGAATGAATGAAAAGAAAGAAACCAAAGAAAGGCAGAAATAAAACAGAGAAACATCAAATCCAAATCCATGTCCAGTATCTGGGTCTCATGATGGAATTATTTTATTTCCAAATGCTTTGTTAGTCCTGCACCCCAAACTCTGCTGCCTTCAGCATGCATAGCCTCTCTCTTAAGCCAGCTACATCCCCATGCCTGTAGCTTCCCTTAGCTGTTCTGCTAGGACTCAGTCATCTCAAACATTCTGAGTTTTCCCACTTTAGACTTTTTCTTTACGAATACACAGAGCAACCTCCTAGGTCCTCCTTGTAAGACTGTTCACCTTGAAAATACGTTGCCCAATCTCAGCTGCTCTCCAAAACCATACTACTGCTAGACTCCATGACTGTCCCAATCTGAATCTTTGATGGTCAGGGCACCTTTACTCTTGTCTCAGCACATTAGGTTTATCTAATGGTAGTAAATCTTTTAACAGTTGCCAGTGGTTTCTAGTATGCACACACCTTCTCCACCCTTGTACGCTCGCTCACACACCATACCCCACACCGTTTCATAGTTTTATATCTCTTGTCCCCCCTCTCTCTCTCTCTCCTCTCTTTTCCACTCTCTTTCTCTCTCTCTCTCTCTCTCTCTCTCTCTCTCTCTCTCTCTCCATCCATAAGCCAAAGGAAATGTAGCGTCAGATATAGGCCAGAGTGTTGTCATGCCTAGCAAAAATTCCTCCCTGTAATCTAATTAGGATATTACCTTTGAATCCAGTCTCATTCAAGTTCTAGGGTCATAGACAGAATGCAGCCAGATTCTTTGCTAGGCTACAACACCATTAATGACCAGTTCCTCCTCTGAAATCCCATGAGCTGGGATTGCATAGCCCACATTTTCTCTCCTTCTACTCTTCCGTGATTACACAAGAGGATCTACCCATATCTGCTTACACTACTCAAGATTTCTATCCCCAGTTACTAAACTCTTCCATGTTTTTTCCCCAACACAGTTACAAATGCTTAAGACCCAAGTGGAGAAATTTCTCACAGCATTACTTTATTTCTCATTATAGATTTTCAGTCTTAATTCCTTTTTCTATTGCTTTGATGAAATGCAGGACAAAATCAACTTATGGGAGAAAGCACCAATTTTGACTTACAGCTCCTTGGGAAAACAGTCCATCATGGAAGAAAAGGCCTGGTAGCAGGAGCAGGAAGACAGCTAGTCCTGGACATCTTTAATTTTTAAATGAAGCATGTACAAGAAGTGAGGCAAGCAATCAACCCTGGAAAGTTCCGCCCTGTAACTCACTTCCTCATAAGAATCTGGGCTCCTAAAGCAGTCCATAACCTTCTCCATCAGTGCCACCAGATGGAGGCCATGTGTTCGAACATGTAAGCCTATGACAGACATTTCTCTTGCAAATCACACGTAGGCAGACTCATAGCACAGAACTGCAAAACAACAGCCTGGCCTGCACAAACAGGTACCATTGTAGTTACATAGTGATGGCAGTAAGTGGTGGTTAGCAACTGAATAAAATTAAACTTAAAAAAAAAAGACAGGGGGTTGGGATTCAGTGGGTAGAGCACCTAGCAAGCGCAAAGGCCTGGGTTTGGTCCCCAGCTCCGAAAAAAAAAATAAAAAAAAAAAAATTCAAAAAAAAAAAAGACAGCAACAAAACCATTTTATTTATATTTGTTTTTAAATGAAAAAGAAACGGGAAATTTAGAAGATGGAAAACAAGCATATCTCCAGCAAGCAAAGTATTCTCAATCAGGATGTGAAAATAACAAATTAAACTGCATTTATCACCGTAATTCCCATGAAGATAAAACGTTCAGATATTAACCAGTCATTGAAGTAAAGAAGATTCGCAACATCTATTACTGATGAATGGCTTACATGCAAATTTTACAAAATTCAATACGATAAAAAGATAGACAATGCAGTAGAAAATGAGTGCGGGTTTGTGAGAAGTAATTCATGAAACAAGTTATAAGAATAACCAATGGAGATGGAAACTTCCACTTATGAGATAGCAACCAAGTAAATGTTGGTGAGATTCACCAGAAAGTCTATCAAGTCTGCAAATCATCTCCCTTTTAAAAATTTAAAAATCAGATTTAGAGCAACTGTTGTCTCCACAGAACACTTAGGATGCAACTATGAAAACCACCTGGGAAACAGGATTACCTTAGCTACTGTATTTGAGAGGTTTGCTTTCTGTGTAACACCAGAATTTCATTTCTAAGGGAATATTCTATTAACTTCATTAAGGTGTAATGTTTTAGCCACCTTTGCTATTATTCTCTAAGCAACAGAGTAATTGGGCACACACTAGTTTACTCCTCAGTTCCTCACACCTTCCTTAATCTCAATCACAGTTTTCCTACCTTAGTCTCTCTCAGCTAACAAGAAAGCCTTATGAATTTTCTTTTGAGAAAAAAAAACTCTTTTTACTTACTGATATTTTACTTAAAACTGTCCGGGCATGGGAATAGATAGGTAGTTCATCGATTAAAAGCATTGACTTCTCTTCAGAGGACTCAGATTAAATTCCTAGCACCTGCATGGCAGCTCATAACTATTTATATATCTATAACTCCAGTTCCAAGAGTTCCAATGCCCTCTTCTGGCTTCTGTGCACAATGAACATGTGTCTTATTCAGATGTGCGTGCAAGCAAAACACCCATACCATAAAATAAAATGAAACAACCTAAACTTTTTTAGAAAACTGCTTAAGCATAATAGTTAATAAATATTTGTATCTTAATGTATAGTATAGAATATCTCTTATTGGTAACTGACGGTTTATTTGGTGCATGCTACTTTACTGTCGTTTTTAAATCTTTATTTTATTTTCAATAAATGTGCATACATGTTTTTATGTATGAGTCTGTACATGTGTGGTGTCTGTGGAGGTAAGAAGTGGGTACCGGACTCCCTAAATCAGAATTGCAGGTGGTTTAGTATTGCCCAGTATAAGTGCTGGGTGGGATCTGGTATTAGGTCCTCTCCATGGATAGTACCTTCTTTGCTACTGAACCAGATACCCAGCCCCGTTTTAGCTTTATGGGCTGTGCTTTTGCTTGAAGCAGCATTTTCAAACACTTGAGTTGAACTTTATTAGATTTCTGTCTTAAAAACAACAAATTACTAAGGAGAAATCTCAGCTCCTCCCAGAGATCTAACTCTGCAGATTGTGATCTGTTTACAGACATTTGAGGAAGAATAAAGGAATTAGAGAAATAGTTTAAAAGTGAGAGAGAGAGAGAGAAAGAGAGGCAAGCACAAGAACCATGAAGTGACAGAGTAGAGAAAGTGCTACCAGAGGCTGGCAGATACTGGAGGTTTCCCTGAAAGCATTACAGTTAAGACAGATGCAATCCCCAATACTAGCACAGTGCCAGGCCATAGAATAAGACCCCACAGAAATAGCTCATTGAGTGCCCCATGAAACAACAAAGCCTGCACAGGATTCTGGGTGATATCCCAACCACAGTCTTCCATCTACAAGCATAAAGCAGTTTCAAGAAAAGAAGAAAATTAATCTAGGAAAGCAAACAGAAAACTGCTAGAACAGAAAATTCCACTCATCATTCATTCCCATCTTTGGCCTAGATTAAGAAAACTATTTCCACAGAAAAAGCCCATTGTACTGGTCATTTAAACAACGGCGAAGTGCCAGCAATTCATCATACCTCCCCCAGCATCTAGTTTTAATATTACTTAACAAGTATACTTCTTATACAAGGTACATGGAAGGAAATAAACTTCAGTGACATGCTTGTTAGCTGTTACTGGTTGCTTTTTGTCATAGGGCCAAATTGGATCATCATCTTTTCTACATCTCCAACATCCACTTCATCATCAAAGCCACACTTGCCCAAGTTTGAAAAGAAACAAGTTTTTGTCTCATGATAAGTCCACACTTTCAATAGGACCACCTCCCAGCCTATTCTGAATTGTGTAGCTGCAGACCCTTTGTGACTATTTCTATTGGGCATGTAAGTGCTAAAAAACTCCCAAGGGAATCTCTTGGATTCTCACCGATATTTGTTGTCCAACTTTGCCTTGTTATTCAAAATTAATCACTCCAGCCAATATAATAAAATTAGTTGTTGTCATTTAGGTCAGTGAGACCAGTAGCTAAAGAGAGTGAGGGAATAGATCCATAACACAATTTAATAGACACATAATTTTGGGTAGACATTTTTCTTTCTTAGAAGCAAGACCCAACAAAGTCATTAAGTAGCCTGTTGGTTGAAATAATAAATCCTTCAAATTTCTTTTCCCTCTACTTAAACCTGTATATTAGGACTTTAGGGGATTCCACTATAGCCATTGGCCAATGAATAATATTTTGACAGCACTATCATTTCAAACAGTAGTGTATGCCACCATATGGCACTGAAAGGTAGACCTATGGGAGGCTATCCCAACAATCCCCCAGACCAGTCCTTGACTGGTTGTGAAGCATGGATTTTGGAATCATAAAACAATGACTACCATTCTTCAGTTTTAAAATGAGTCCCTGGTGAATGACAGTGTGATAATTGTGAGTCATTCTAGTAATGGGGAATGTATTCTCTGGGGTGACACCTGTAGAATTACTGAGGCCACAAACAACTTTCTTAAATGTGGGGCAGGGATTTGGGGGAGGATTCATTTAGTGCTATTTTCCAGTGCTGGGGACTGAACAGAAGGCCCTGTTCTTGCTAGTCAAATGATCTCTACTGTTAAGCTAAGACCACAATTCCAAATGTATCTGTTTCTTTGTAGACACATATATTACTACTGTTTGCTACACATTAATTAATATATATATATATCTTGCTTGCTTTGGTGGCATGGGGGTCATTATGTAGCCGATAGTGACATGAAACTCACTGTTTATCCTTGGCTGACCCGAAACTCAAGGGAATTCTTCTGGATTAGCCCTTTAAGTGATGGAATTAAAGTGTGGGCTTCCACATATTGCTTAAGGATTTGATATACAGTCATTCATCCAACAGGTACATTTACAGGTGTTCCTAGAAAGTAATGAATGCCTTTTCAGGAGCTTAGGAGCCTCCCATTTTATAACGAATTTCAGTATAACTTACATACACAAATTAAAGGCTTCAAAACTTGGCTGGTATCAAGTCAGTGATAAATTCTTCAAAGCACATAGCTATTTAATGTTCCATTGTACCGCACTTCCTATACACAGCTGCAATGCTTAAATAGCAAAGACTATTTGAAAGATGGTAATATGATTTTTCCACAGAATCATTAGGTATGTGATACATGGTTGTCTCCTGAATGCTAAGTACAAGTTTTGGCTGCATCTTTGTCACCCTTGTTTACTACTAGCATGACGATGTCACACTGTCCAAGTAATTGTGGAAGTTAGAGTGCAGACCAAATCCACTGAAGAAGATTCATTGGTCCTAGTCTCCTAGAGCGTGGTACCCTGGGAACTAGCCTGTGAACATGGACAAATTCACACAGTCCCAGTAACTTAGGTTCTAAAATTCAAACAGGTGTCCCTCTGTCCTGGTGCAGTGGGAAGCACATACTCTAGCTGCCTGTCATTCTCTATAAAAACCATTTTCCTTTGTGTTCCAGAGTGTGTGAGCCATAGTGACCAATCAAGATACGTAAACGAAAGTGAAAACTGATTGACAGTTCAACCAAAGAGACTTTACTGGAGGAGTAATTTGCCTGTGGGACCAGGACTTAGGAACCCCACAAAGGATGCCAGAATACCTGAGACCAGAGCCCAATCATTATTACCATTCCCAAATGTAGAAGGACATGAGTGTAAGTTGCACTGATCCATGATTTTAGAGAATGACCTGGTACAATGTGCATTCATTAGAAGCCAGGGAAGAAATGTGGAAGACATGGCAGGACCTGTCCCCTTCTTTCCCTCTGTCTCCCTGCAGTGTCTTGTGCTGATCCATTTAAACTAGAAGGTTAGATTAGAGGAGAATAAAAGAATCAAGTTCAGGCATTCACCTCAGAGTACTGAAGGCTGGAAAGACAATTTGAGGAAAACAAATAGACTCATCAAAATAATATTTGTCTAAATACCTTTTCTCTATTAATTTCAATTCATTTACACAGAGTGTCAGTAAAATTTGTCATCTTGTTTAGTGATTTCTGCTGTGAATGCCTTTTGTATTTTACATTTTTCTATAATACAACCCTGTGTATTCATGTATTTTTGTTTACTATACACCAGACAATTCTGTACGTATTTGTATGTATAAGAAACTCCAAGTAGTCCAACAAAAAATGAAAACTGAATCAAAAATCAGAAAACATAAATTGCTAATTTTAAAATATGAAAATGATCTGGGCAGGCATACATACTAAGCATATGCACATGTGTATTTGTGTGTTTATATAGAGACAGAGACAGAGAGACAAAGAGGAGGGAAAGTCAACAAGTGAAGGAAAAAATGTTCAATATCACCAGTCATCAGGGAGATATAAATCAAAACCACAATGAGATTGCTTCTTATATTAGTAAGAATTGTTATTATCAAAGGGGAAAATAGCATACTGGTAAAGATGCAGGGAAAGATAAACTAGCATACTCTTGGTGAAAACGCAAATTTTGAGAGGCACTATGGGAAATGGGTACTTAAAGGCATAACAAAATGAAAATAGAACTTCCATACAATCCAGAAATCGCCCTAAGGAGTATATCTAGCTTGTAGTCCTGAGGCCACATGTATACCAGGATAATCTTCAACTTTAATCCACATACTTGTTCACCAACCCTAGCTGACTCCAAAGGAGTCATGTCCCGCATGTTTATTTCAGTATTCTGTAGAACCAGCATGATGACCACCAATTGGTGAGTTAACCACTAAGATACAGAAAAAAGACATGCCAATAGTATGTTTCTCATACACAAAGGATGAAATGACATAACTTGTAGTTAACATGGACAGACTCAAAGACATCATTTTAGATGAAATTACTCACACTCATAAAGCTAAATGGCATATTTTCTCTCACTTGTAGAATCTACAAAAATAATATCGTAGAAGAAAATAATGGAATCGTGGTCACCGGAGCCTAGGAAGATTATAAGGGAGGAAGGAAGGAAGGAGGAGATACACAGGAGGTTCTTTTCTGGAATTCACAACTTGTTAGTAAACCAATTATTTCCACAAGAATCATGATATATCTTGAAATACTTAGAAGATATGGTTCCAGGACATAGAAGAGGATGATGTCTTTGTAGATGGGAATGCTAAGTACCCTGCTTCATTATCAGACATTTTATATATGTGCTGAATTATACCTCCTAAACATATAAATATATAATGTTAACAAAACAAGGTTTAAAATTGCTTAAAAGTAAAGGGAAGAGATAGGGTAAAATGTTATTGAAAATAGACTAATTTCCTATAATTGCCTCTAATCATTCACCTGTAATTCATAACTACTACATGACTACTTAACTCTTCCAGCAACAGGAGGAAATATTCCCTTATTTGTGTTGTTACGTGTTTCCATCATGGAAAGGGAAAGTAAAGCCATTGTACTGCCTCAGTTACTAATAGCCCTCAGAAAAGTCAGGATATATGGTTCACAAAAGAGACTATTATGGGTCGATGCATTCTTGATGTGGATGTGATATAAGGTGGTACATGATTGCTTGCATGAGATAACATGCTCTATAGAGTCCTGGCAAAGTAGTGGGTATCTTTGATGTTTATAGATCAAAGTATTGACGATACATTACTGAAAGGTCATTTGTTGGGGTTAGATTTAGCTCAGTGCTGTAGAGCGCTTGTCAGCAAGCTTAAGGCCCTGGGTTCGGGTCCCCAGCTCCGAAAGAAAAAGAAAAAAAAATACAGGTCATTTGCTTTGAGAGACTGGAGTAAAACATTAAAAATTACAGCCCATGGTTGGTCTGATTGCAGTATTGATCCTCTTACAGGGGTAGAAAAGTGAGTCCTTTCTCGATTTGTGAATTTTAAAACCAAGGTGTGACTATTTGGTAAACTTAGGAAATACCAAAATCACCTGTTCTACTAGACCAGCATTTACTTCATTAACCTAATTAAAAATGTGAATCTTCTATAATATCTATTTGTAATCCTTTGAGTCCACATTTTCTCCATTGAGTTATTCCTAGCCATCACCTATTGATTTAGAGTGAAAACTGTAATACTGCAGAATTAATATTTGACGTTATGTGCTCCCACCTGTACAGACACACAATCCATACACATTTGCATTTTCATTGATTATTCGTCTGGACCCAGTGTAATGAAAGGTGGAGTGTGTCTCTCTCTTCTATTCATTCCATCTTCTTTGGGGGCAGTAGAGACCAACAGGATAGATTGAAGAGGAAGAGATAGAAGAAAATAGTGCATTGAAAAACAGACTAATTTCCTATGGGAAGACTCGGTTCTAAGCATCCACCAGTAACTCATAACTATTTCAGCTCTTTTTAGTAACTAGGGAGATGTTCTTTTTATATTTTGTTATGTTTTCATCTTGGAAAGAAAATGTGATGTGCAAGCTTTGCAATGATGCTGGATAAAATCCTCAGAAATATCAGGGTAATCATAGGTAATGTTTAACAGTTTTATATCCCTTAAGAACAGGGGGTCGACCAGATAACATCTGATATAAAGGATAGACCTACATAATATTTAATAGCCAAGAAAATATCAAAGATATTTATCCTAAAATTATTAAAATTTACAGGTAATCACATCAAGTTATCTTCAATTTTTGAAAGTTTTTCAGTCATAGTGAGGATGACGATTTATATTCACATAGAGGTGAAAGTAAATGTGCATATAAGTTTTGTGGTTGCATATTTGAAAATCTATAAGAGATAAATAAAAATTATCAAATATGGACTGCTCTAAAGGGGTTGGGGATCTAAACAGAGGAATCTAACCTACTTTATTGAGGAGAAATACTATACAAGAAATTCAAGCATCATGTAGTCAGTAACATCAGATATTTATGAGATGAAAATCTTTCACAGAGTTATGTGCTTGATCATTTGGTTTCTAGTTCATTGTCCTGTTTTTGGAAATAATGAAAACGCTGAGATACTGGGATCACACTTGATTTTTTTGACAAAGGAGCCAAACCATCCAATGGAAAAAAGATAGCATTTTCAGCAAATGGTGCTGGTTCAATTGGAGGTCAACATGTATAAGAATGCAGATCGATCCATTCTTATTACTCTGTACAAAGCTTAAGTCCAAGTGTATCAAGGACCTTCACATCAAACCAGATACACTCAAACTAATAGGAGAAAAGTGGGGAAGAATTCAACATGGGCACTGGAGAAAAGTTCCGAACAAAACACCAATGCTTATGCTCTAAGATCAAGAATCAACAAATGGGATCTCATAAACTGTAAAGCTTCTGTAAGGCAAAAGGACACTGTTGTTAGGATAAAATGACAACCAACAGATTGGGAAAAGATCTTTACCAATCCTACAACTGATAGAGGGCTTATATCCAAAATATACAAAGAACTCAAGAAGTTAGACTGCAGGGAGACAAATAACCCTATTAAAAATGGGGTTCAGAGCTAAACAAAGAATTCACAGCTGAGGAATGCTGAATAGCTGAGAAACACCTAAAGAAATATTCAACATCGTTAGTCATCAGGGAAATGCAAATCAAAACAACCCTGAGATTTCACCTCACACCAGTGAGAATGGCTAAGATCAAAAACTCAGGTGACAGCAAATGCTGGCGAGGATGTGGAGAAAGAGGAACATTCCTCTATTGTTGGTGGGATTGCAGACTGGTACAACTACTCTGGAAATCAGTCTGGAGGTTCCTCAGAAAATTGTACATTGAACTACCTGAGGACCCAGCTATACCCCTCTTGGTCATATACCCAAAAGATGCCCCAACATATAACAAAGACACATGCTCCACTATGTTCATAGCAGCCTTATTTATAATAGCCAGAATCTGGAAAGAACCCAGATGCCCTTCCACAGAGGAATGGATACAGAAAATGTGGTACATCTCCCCAAGGAATATTACTCAGCTATCAAAAACAATGACTTTATGGAATTCCTAGACAAATGGAGGGAACTGGAAAATATCATCCTGAGTGAGGTAACCCAATCACAGAAAAACACATATGGTATGCACTCATTGATATGTGGATATTAGCCCAAACACTCTAATTACCCTAGATGCACAGAACACATGAAACTCAAGAAGGATGACTAAAATGAGAATGATTCACTCCTTCTTTAAAAGGGGAACAAGAATACCCTTGGGAGGGAATATAGGGAGGCAAAGTTTAGAACAGAGGCAGAAGGAACACCCATTCAGAGCCTGCCCCACATGTGGCCCATACATATACAGCCACCAAACTAGATAAGATGGATGAAGCAAAGAAGTGCAGGCCGACAGGAACAGAATGTAGATCTCTCCTGAGAGACACAGCCAGAATACAGCAAATACATAGGTGAATGCCATCATTAAACCACTGAACTGAGAACGGGACCACCATTGAAGGAATCAGAGAAAGGACTGAAAGAGCTTGAAGGTGCTTGAGACCCCATATGAACAACAATGCCAACCAACCAGAGCTTCCAGGGACTAAGCCACTACCCAAAGACTATACATGGACTGACCCTGGGCTCCAACCTCATAGGTAGCAATGAATAGTCTAGTAAGAGCACCAGTGGAAGGGGAAGCCCTTGGTCCTGCCAAGATTGAACCCCCAGTGAACTTGATTGCTGGAGGGGTGGTGGTAATGGGGGGAGGATGGGGAGGGGAACACCCATAGAGAAGGGGAGGGGGAGTGGTTAGGGGATGTTGGCCAGGAAACCGGGAAGGGGAATAACAATTGAAATGTAAATAAGAAATACTAAAGTTAATAAAGATGAAAAAAAAAGATACTGGACCTAGCTAGTGGAAGTCAAACTTCGGAGTCATCCTCTTCTGGTCCCAGCTCTCTCTGCTCCTGGTCCACTGAGATCTGAAGAATCTCCACTCTCTACTCTACTGTCATGATTTCTCTACCTCAGTGGATAATGTGTTCCTAAACAAAAATCGTAAATAAGTTCTTTCTTCCTTAAATCTCTTCTATCAGGTATGTTGACATTGTAGTGATAAAGGAAAGAACTATATGGATTAATTAATTTTTATTGACCCTTTCATTCTGGTAGCTTGTCATTGTTTAAAGTTTTGGTAATATCTAACAACTAAGGACCACGACAGTCTCTTTCGCTGTCCGTTGGGTTAATGGGATTTGTTATAGCTAATCTAAAATGCCAATGTGATCAGTTCTAATGTTACCTGGGAGAAGAAACTCTGGTCGTGCCTGTTGGGGACTTATGGAGATTAGGTTCCTTGAAATGAGAAGTACCATCCACTAGGAGGGGAACCATTGTACTGCCTGAGAACTGGGCCTGTTAAAAGGAGGAGATCTGAGTAGAAATATTCACCATGCTTCTTGACTGTAGAAGCAATGTGATCAGCTGTGAACTCCTGCTGCTGTGACGTGGCTCCCTTCTCTGAGTCATAATGTACCCATGAATTGTTATTCAGAATAAATCCTTTCTCCCTTAAGTAGCTATTGTCAGAGAATTTTTTACAATAACAACTAAACAGTATGTGAAACAGAATGAGGGAAATGTATAACAGTCATCTCTTTATCTAGAAATATGGAATTATGAAAATTAAGTTATTTGAGGCTCAGGTAGACATTCACTTTCATGGCACTCAATATAATAAGCCTTTAAAAAGCACCAACATGCAAATCTTTGTTACAAATTGAGACTTTTAAGATAGAAGATTATACCCTAAAACATTTCTCGGTTTTAATAATTCATAAAAAGAAGTTATTATTTCATACAAAATACTATTACCAGGAAAACATAAAAGTATTTTATGAACAAATTGAGAAAGTCTGGGTTCAGTTGGGGAGACAAAGTACACAAAGAAAGGAAAAAGTAGTAAGGAAAACTGAAGGAGACCCCATGAATCTTATAATGAAAATCAGGATGTGATGGTATGCCAGAACTTTTACCAGGAACAGCATGAGTGATTTAGGAGGGAAACACGGTAAGCACTCCATTATTCAAACATGGAAGAAATTAAATTAAAAGTTGAGCCCCATCTAATGGACAGTGAGTAGTAAAAAGATGATTGGATTATATCATTGAATAGGTTTAGAATGATGGTATGGTGACTGGAAACAAAGTTTGTATAGGCAAGAACATCGACTTCTGTGCTTATTCCATCAAAATGAGACTTGAGCTTACTCTTATAAGAAAAAGACCCAAAATATAATATAATGGTTTAAATCAAAATAAATTTGACAACAAATGAATTGATTACCAACTAATGCCACTGTATAAGATATTAAAATGTCTTTCAAACCCAGATGTTAATGACACAAATTTTTTAATCTAAATTAAATTAAATAATGGCTAGAAATGAGAACTATGGAAGATAAGTAAAATACTTTTGTATCAAATTTTAAAAAATAACTATATGGAAAGCTGGGGGTAATGGCAGTTCAAAACATAATTTCTAAGCATGAAGGCTTTATGTCTGATCACCAGCACCTACATCAAAAGTTTGACATGCCTAAACCAAAAATTGTCTCACCTACAAGATAGCAGGGATAAAATGGAGCAGAGATTGAGAGAATGGCCAACCAATGAGTGGCCAACCCCGTATGTAAGATAGCCAACTGAAACTATTTATGATACTCATATGCTTATGAAAAAAAGCCTACCAGTAACTATCTCTAAGAGGCTTCATCCAGAAGCACAAGGAAACAGATGGAGAGACCCATAGCCAAACATCAAGCCTAGGGAGTCTTGTAGTAGAGTGGGGGATAGAATTGAGTGAACCAAGATGTGTGTGTCTCTCAGGTCACTGACCAGTCAGTCTAGCTGGATGGGTGAACTCCATACACAAGTGAAGGAGAGATATCTATCATCAACCTCAGACATTCACATGTAGGAACACATGTTCATGTGTCCTACATACATGTGTGCACATAGAATATAGCACATATAAATATGTTTTGAATAATACATATATTCATATATACAAATAATAATATACTGTTAGTATAGAAATATTTACACATAAAATATATGCTAGTGTGGCAAGGAATAATAAGAAATACATGGAAATCAAAGTGCCACCTAAGCTTACATGTGTGTATGTGTTCATTTGTTGCCTTTCCAAAAGTATCAGTGTCTGAGCCAGCAGTGGTGGTGATGATACTGTGCACTAATAAAGGAGCATTCATCATGATCTTGTGCAAGGTTCTAGACATCCCATCAAAACACAAGCTCACCAGCAGGATGTAGAATACTGAATTTCAGAGTACAACTATGCTTCAGACTACTTGGTGTTTCCAGTGGTAGATTCTCCCAGACCATAGTTTCTCAACCTTCTTAATCCTAGACTTTAAAACAGTTCTTCATGTTATAGCAACCCCCAACAATAAAATTATGTTTGTTGCTACTCCATGACTCTAAGTTTGCTGGTGCTATGAATTATAATGTAAAAATATGATAAGAAAGATATCTGATATATGACCACAAAGGGATCATGACACTACTCTAGACAGCCTTCATCCTGTGTAAAAGTAACTGTCTACTGTTACCAGTTATATTGTTCCTGTGGTCAATGACTTGTTTAATTTTGTTTTATTCTGTCTTGAACTTGATAGATTTTTTTCAATTAATTTATGAGTGCTTGTGAGAAAATTCCAAGAAAACGCTATAAGAGTCTTTTAAAAATTTTTATTAGATATATTTCTTTACTTACATTTCAAATGTTATTCCCCTTCCCGGACTGATTTCCAAAGTGGTTGTACCAGTTTGTAATCCCACCAACAATGGAGGAGTGTTCCTCTTTCTCCACATCCTCTCCAGCATCTGCTGTCACCTGAGGTTTTATCTTAGCCATTCTGACTGGTATGAGGTGGAATCTCATGGTTGTTTTGATTTGCATTTCCCTGACAACTAAGGATGTTGAACATTTCTTTAGGTGCTTTTTGGCCATTCTATAATCCTTAGCTGAGAATGTTTTGTTTAGCTCTGTACCCCATTTTTAATAGGGTTTTTGACTCTCTGGGGTCTAACTTCTTGAGTTCTTTGTGTATTTTGGATATTAGCCCTCTATCAGAAGTAGGATTGGTAAAGATCTTTTCCCAATCTGTTGGTTGTCCTAATGAGAGTGTCCTTTGCCTTACAGAAGCTTTGCAGTTTTATGAGGTCCCATTTGTCGATTCTAGATCTTAGAGAATAAGCCATTGGTGTTTTATTCAAGAAATTTTCCCCAGTGCCCATGTGTTCAAGACTCTTTCCCATTTTTTCTTCTATTAGTTTGAGTGTATCTGGTTTGATGTGGAGTTCCTTGATCCACTTGGACTTAAGCTTTCTACATGGTGATAAGAATGGATCGATCTGCATTCATCTACATGCTCACCTCCATTTGAACCAGCACCATTTGTTGAAAGTGCTACAAGACAAGAGTGTTATGACCCCAGTTTCTTTAAAAACATGATTTTGTTCTTGGATTATGCTTCTGTGCCCCTTTCAGGTATAGCAGATTGAAATGAGTTTACTTCAGGTTATTTATTACAACTGGCTATTGTTATTTGGTTACATGCCTCTAGGGAACAACATGATTTTGTCATGTGTGGGTTGTCTGCCTTATGCATATTGCCTGTCATGTGTGCCTTGCCCGACTATATACTTTACTTATATGCCTAAATCGAACTGTCATCAACATGCCATAGATATATTATAAATAATATGTTTGCTAGAATTTATGAACTAAATAATTAGTGACATGTCAATTGCTGACTGAATAGAACATCAAAGAAGCACAATAAATTACCCTGGTTGTTAGTAGCTTGGTTCTTATTGGTATAGAAGGCATAGTTTTCTTAAACAAATAAAGAATAGCAAAGAAGAGAATGTTTCAATGAGAAACACACAATGGTAACCTTGCCTAATAGTTTTTAGGTTATCATCAAGGAACTTGGAGGGTTTTTAACATTTAGAAAGCTCACAATATTCTGTATTTTTTGCTTTTGTCCTATAGAGTGTTGAAACTTTGAGAACATCATGGAAAGGTGAAAGATAAGAGTCAACTATTTTAAGTGTAGACTTCTTATTAAATATTCCTTATATTAATTTAAAAAACATTTTCCAAATAAGCTTCTTTTTGCAACAGATATGGGTTATTTCAGAGACCCACATTAGTCAAAATGCAGAGAGTAGGTGTTTTGTGGTACTAAGTCCCAGCTGGTACATTTACAACACAACCCCTACTCCTAAGGCTCAGGGGAAATTATGGAAGCAGGATAGACAGATTGTTAAAGCTGGAGTGCCACAACATCTGCTGATAAATATTGTATTCTAGATATAACAGAGTGATAGCACTCATGAAATGTCAACAAAATGATTGCCTAAATCCATGCATACATGATATCACCAGTTGACAGGCCAATGTGAACAGAGAAAAGTTCACAGGGATCTTATCCCTGCATGAAGAGTCACAGGCAATAGCGACCCCTAATAAAGAGTAGATAGATAGATAGATAGATAGATAGATAGATAGATAGATAGATAGATAGATAGATAGATAG
>NC_046158.1:102055583-102095341 GCF_011064425.1 Rattus rattus
GAAATTCTCAAAATATTTAAATAACAAATGTAGATACAATATAAGATGCCAGAGAGATGATTCACCAGGTAAGAATACTTGCTGCTCTTACAGAAGACAAAATGTTGATTCCCAGGAATCACGTGGTAGCTTGTAGTTGCATAGCCACAGTTCTAGAGGTCTAGATGCCATCTTAGGCCCCTGCAGACACTCGAAGCACTGTAGACACATGGCATACACACTTACATGCAACCAAAACACCCATACCCATTAAATAATAAAATATTTTAAATAGCATAAAAATTATAAGTAACAAACCAGGTACCTATCAGAATGTCTTTACCCAAAAAAAATTTACTTAATCTAGAATACTATGGGAAAATGATGTACCCAGGTCAAAACTTCAGCTCACTAAATTTAGGAAGATCATTCATTCTCTAACACTTCATATAGCAAGGTCATCAAGTTTCTAGACTACTTAGCTCAATGTATTTTACACGGAAGTCAGAATTTCCTTAGAATAGTCACATTTTACTATGTTTTTCATGTATTTGAGTAACTATTTAAATATTTATGTGCATGTTCCCCTAAAATTAAAATCAGGCTAAAGCAGTACTTAAACTTCTGGTACAGGGCAGAGGGGGCTTTTAAGACGTTACCTACCTGTAAATCAGTGTTGATGATTTCATAGTTCATAGTCTAAGTAACTATAAGCATACACACAAGCAGCAATCATGACCCGAAAACAATATCGCTTTTATGCTTAATAACTGAGAAGTACAAAGAACTCAAATGCCACAAAACAAAGCATAAAAGTAAAAAAAGTCATGTATAACTACAAAGTTACTGATGATTGCACTGAGCAATGACAAGTAGTTACTGTGAATACCCACACGGACACAGAGGAGTCTCTGAAGTATGCTATCCAAAATAAGTAAACATCAGACACTAAGAATTTTTCATGTAATGATATTAATCTTTTGAATTTTTTAGAATGGGTAGAAATAATCATCTGAACAGAAGTGAGAACATGGAGGAAGGTGAGGGAGGATTGTTTGGGGATCAACTGGGCCATTCTGAGACATAGAAATCTCTGTATTTGGATTGGGATATGATTTGTTCATCTACTTTTGTAGAAAGTCATTCAAAGGGCTGGTGAGATGGCTCAAAAGGATAAGTGAGGAACTGAGTTCAAAAATCCCTACAAACCCACGTAAAAGCCAAGCATGGCAATACACATCTATAATCCTCGATTGCCGCTTTGTGAGATAAAAGGCTAGAAGAACCCCGCAAACTCATGAACTCGCTGGCAGTGCATGCAGCATGGAGGAACACTCAGTGCATACAGCAGTGAAACAAAGCGCGCCCCATTTCAAACAAGTGGAAGATTGACCTCCTGAGCCCCCACCATCTCCTGCATTCATTCACTCTGTGTGTGTCTCTCTGTCTCTCTCTGTCTCTGTCTCTCTCTCTCTAACACACACACACACACACACACACACACACACACACACACACACACACACGGTCTAAAAAGAACATCATAATTAAAACAAAGGTAAAAATAACTAGAAACTTGAGAAAAGTAAACTTTTCCACATATATGTTACCAAAAAGCTATTCTTTCTGGCACTCCTAACCCATGCATGTGTTAGTGTGATTTTAACTAATTATCTAAGTCTCCTGTTCCTCAGCCCTAAAGAGAGAATTTTTTTAATGAAATGAGCACATGCAATTCAACGAAGAACAGGCAATACACAATTATCTTCAGTTTAGTATTTGTGGCATGAACAATATTTTTCAAGGATGTCCATAACTCCAGAAGGAATTTTTGAGACATAAGAAAGGAACTTTGAACCTGCTATTGAGCACATATAGTTTAAGACAGAAAACCTGATGATCCAGTGTACTCAGTATAATCACGAACACTTAAAGCAGAAGCATACCCTGGTGTTTGGAGGCTGAGACTATCCACAGTACAGGCACCTAACTCGGCGAGGCTCTACACGTGGTGACACTGGAAGCAACAGCCTAGCAGCAATGTTGCGATAAAAATTAATGAGGATCATTTGTGGTCAGTTCCTGAGCCAGATCCTAAGTCCGGCTACTACTCTGCCACCACGGTCTGCAAGCCTCCCCTCTCCTGGCTACCTCACCTTTAGCCACCCTCTCCATCCTGTCCCCTGGGTGGTAGTTACCACACCTGGCACACACACACACACACACACACACACACACACACACACACACACACACACACCACGTTCTTCTGGCCCTGCGTTCTCCCCTCCACTAGGGCAACAAGCAGATCCAGAATGCTCAACTGTCTCAGCCATTTCTGCTTTCACACACTGTCCTCTTTAGCCCTAGACAAGATAAACTTCGATCGAGGTTCACCTACATCTGAACCATCCTCCCTCTAGCATGCTCTGCCAGCGATCTTACTTCTCCTCCCCTCTTTTCCTTCTGGGCCATTTCTCTGCCTACCCTTCTTCTCATCAGCCAGTAGGCTTTGTCTTATCCTGGACTTGCGCCTTGCTGCATACTGACATCATCCTGCATGGCAACAGTGGGTGGTACTGGCTGACATAATAAGCCAGCAACTCCAAAGACTCTGCTAAGACTCAAAAATGCACTTTCAACATGAAAACTGCCAATAACCTTGGTGAACTTACCCTTGAATCTCTCTGAGTCGTGACTCATCATAGCAGCTTCAACAGTTCCCATCAGACTGATCCTTTATTTGGGAGAGCAGCCTCAGAAAAGCAGCTGCTAGGCAACCTTCAACTTGTGGATCAGTGAAGCAATAATTTATATTTGCTTAGGTTTACTGTAATTTGTTATGGTGGCAATAGAAGACTAATGCAGTATTTCAAATTAGAATGAAATATGAAGGGCTTTGATTTTAGGGAGGGTGGCAAACATCTCATAAATCATGCTTAAAACATAGAAGATCATAGGACAATATTGATAGCATCTTTACACCCAAATTTTTGGTGTCAGATTCACCAATGAAACTTCTTAGCTGGACCACCTCTCTCTGGCTTGGTTTCCCTAGAACATCTCTTCATGGTACTTAGAATTCTTCTCTAGTTGTACAAATATTTTTTCAGGACAGTCTTTTAAGTTTGTATTTAGCTTGACCTTATGACTTCATTTACTTATAGAAAAGGCTGTTGTTACAAGGCCAAAATTCTCATTTTTAATTTCTCTAGTAATATAAAAAAATAAAAATTTTAATTGGAAAGTGCTCCTCAATCTTTATGTATGGCTGTAAGGCCTTTCAGTCTCATTTGTTTCAAACACTTGCATCAGTGACTGCTTCCTCCAGTTTTCCTCCTTGTTCCTTCACTTACCGTCTCCCTACCCTCCTTCCTGATGATCACTACACCTGCCTAAAATGGGTCTTTTTGTATTCTCATCTTTGGGATGCTCTATAAAGTAAAAGCAATGGAATGTGAAAGGTATTATAAGAAAATTCACTAGATTGACTTGTGGACAGGGTTTGGTAGTCTGACAATGGCTGGTTGTACACCCGGAGGCTAAGAACCTGTTACCTATAATTTACAAGTTGAATGCCTTGGCCACCTCAGTTTGGATGGAAGACCTGGTGGATTCCTGGGAGACACCCGTCTTCGAGGCCACATCATGTAGTGTCTTTACTTATCTTCATGGTGCATTCATTAATGTAGTCCATACCACGACCATACAGCGTGAAGGGAAGGCAGGAAGGGACAACATCACCTTTTCTTAGAACTCATTATATCTGGCCCACTGTATTGAGGTATAGCTCATTCTGAGGCAGGCTTTTCTGACCAGCAAATCTTTTTCTGGGAACACTCTCAAAGGTCTGGCTGCTAGTTGATTCAGAGTCTATCAAGTTGATAATATTGCTGCTACAACTGCCCAATGCCACACCCACTATGACTTCATCAGAAACAACTTCCCATGCACAGTGCTTTTTTCTTCCTTGGAATTAGCTGTGAGACTTAGTATGAAACAAATTAATCCTAAAGATTTAGTTTGAGTGTTAGTTTATTGTGTTTGTGTGTGTGTGTGTGTGTTTTGTGTGTGTGTGCATGAACGTGTATTTGGGCATTGTGTGTGCATATGTGTGTGTGACAGCCTGTGTGAAAATGTGTGTCAGAATGAGTATGAGAGGGGAGATGTGTGTCTGTGAATATTTGTGTGTTTTGGGAATGAGCATGTGTGCATGTAAGCATGTGCGTGAACATGTGTCATGTGTGGCAGCATGTGTGTGCAGAACTGTGTGTGAGAAAGTACATGTGTATGTTTGTGTATATGTATTGTGAGGTATATATTTGTGTGCACATATGATGCGTGTGTGTGTGTGTGTGTGTGTGTGTGTGTGTGTGTTTATTTCAAACCAGAGCTCCCAAAGCACTATAAAGAAAATGTCTACCACACTAGAACAGATGCTCCCTAGGCTATTCAAAAAACATAATGTCACAAAAAGTATGTAATGCTCTTTAATGATAAAAATTTCCTTTTTGGGATATTAAATGAAAGCAACTTCATTTCAAAACTATGATTGTAACAAGCTCCAGTTAACAACGTCTGGCTACATTTTAGGCATAAAGGGGATAACAATTGTGGGAGGGCACTTAAATTTATTGGGTTTAATTGAATGTGTTTGCTCTAGACTGATTTAGAATGCATTGTAATTGAAACAAGAATACATAGAAAAAAATTATTATATTTTTGGGTCTTATTTGCCCTGTCCACACACGAATATTCATAGTCTAAAGCAAATAAGTCTGATATGCAGAAGCTATAAAATCTCAACATTAAAATTCAAGTCAAATATTTAAAACAATCTATATATAACAAAGTATAATAATGTTTTCTTTCTTCTTAACTTTCATTTTCAAAGCTAAAAACTACCTAGACACTTGAAAAATAAAATGAGTTTCTAGAACTGAATGCATTATTGCGACAATGCCACTCCATGCGGGGACAGAAAGAAATCAAGTGTTTCTAGTAATTCATTAGGCCTATTTACTTCTCTCCTCATCAGGAGGAGAAACCTACTGGTTTCTGTGTTTTGTGATATTTAAAAGTATCTGACTCTTTTTCAACACAATTTAGCAAATCTGAGTGAAAAAAAACTTCAGCTAGTGAGGGCCAATGTGAGCTGTGTTTGATTACAACGTAAAAAAGGCGTGTGTGTGGGTGCAGGGTAGAAGATCTGTCTGTCCTTAATATCCATCCAAACACAGGAGACAAGATCAAGTTGAGGGGATGAGAAGCAAAGAACTAGAAAATAAACTATTTCCCTGAGTTCATGTATAAGAGGCAAGGGACAGGTATGGAGGGAGAAACATATATAAAACATATGTTAAATAAAATCCCCATTTCACAGTCTTTTTCTGCTTCCTCTTCTGCAGGGTTTCTCTGAGCCCAGAGGGGAGGGTTTGGATGGAAAGATTCCATTTAGGACTGAGTGTTTTCAAGGTTCTCATCTCTGCATTGTCTAGCTGTGAATCTTTGTATTTTTCCTATCTAGTTCAGGAAGAAGCTTCTCTGATAAGTTAATCTATGGGGGTGGCAGACTAGTGTTTGTTTTACTGCTGTGTTCTTACAGCAGAAGTAGTAGTGTTGGGTTCAGCCTAGATCCATGGCCTATCTAAAGCATGGATTTGGGTAGGCAAATGAATGGGGGGAGGGTCTGGGGAGAAAACCTGGTCAGAAGATACTGTAAAAAAACAAGAACTATTTCAATTTTAAAAAATGCGTGTGTCCCCCATTTAGTAGAAAACAAAGATAATAGATGGTTGTACCAGCTCCTCCAGAGTTCATAAGTGGCAGACTAGTTCTTGTTTCTCAGTTTAGATCATTGGCTGGCTGTCCAGCATGGCAGCAAAGTTAGAGGAGAACACATAAATCTCTAATCCCGTAGTTGCAACCTGTTTCGAGCTAGGTGACAAGAGATGCCACTGTGCAAGGAGAAATTATCAAGAGGGGCAAATGACTTCAGCAATGAAGGTGAATGATCACACAACATCTCCAAAAATCAAATCAATCCAAGAACTCCATGATGTCCATTCAAAGAGTACAAAAAAAAATAATTGCTATTCTTCCTTTATTTCTGGCCCTTTGCAACCACAGGTGCTGTTACTAAACCTGTTGGATAACTATCTATTTAGAAATAAGAGAATTGATAAATCAGAGGACATGTAATTTTAATTCAAAAATATTCAGGAGAAGTCCAACATGTGCTTTCCATATTTTTCATATATTGGAAGTTAAGTGACTTATAGACAATCCTTTTCTACAATTGCTGGCGATAAGGCAGCAGGAGTTTTCCTAAATCTGATTCTTTGTGCAAGTAACTTGAGCTGCACATCCTGGTCATATATTCGATCTGCAAACCTTGATTAATTTTCTATTGTAGTAATTTTATGGAGGAGTTTCTACCCCAACTCCATCCCATTATCTCCTCAGTAAACAACAAAGCCCCACAGATGGACAGGAAGAAACTTGAAATACTCAATCTAATGGGATTATCTGCATCCACATCCCTCCTAGGGATCTGGGTACTCTGGAGATAGAATGCATGGGTAATTAACAGCTAGTTGGGGAACAAACAATGCTTTTTGGCCTAGACGTTTTATTCATGAAATATTAAGTCTCAGGTTATTATTTCTGAACAAAATAGTTAAGTGGAAAACACAGGATTGATGCCTTTAACTACAATATTCAGCCCAGGTAGTCAGCCAAAGTTGTTGCTGGTCTGAAATCTCTTGTGGAACATTCTGATGGAACAGCTCTTAATTCTATCTGAATGACTTCATAGCCAAATCCTGGAAGCAAGCAGCTGGAACATTCTTTTAGATGTTGTATAATAATAATTAATGGAATAAAGAAATCCTAAAAGATTTTGCATTTAAAAAAGATAAGAAAGAAGATCATAGTAGCACCCATCTGTAACCCCAACACCCTAGCAGCTAAAGCAGGGGATCATGAGTTAAGTAGCCACCTAGGTAATGTGGTGAGAGGCTCTCTCAAAAATAAATGGATTATGTCTAACTCAAACTTGGGCAAGCCTACACGCATGCTGTCACAACCATTGTGGATTTATTTGTGCAATTACTCTATTTGTATCACCATGCAACAGTCCCTGGGGCGTCTGGAAGGGAAGGTAGGTAGGGTCGCTCTGCAGCCAAAAGGCTGCCAGTTGATGCCTGCTAAGGGGTGAGAGTCAGTTTTCTTTAAGGGGTGTTAACCCCTGATAAATCAGTGCTACTTCAGGGTTGGTCTCCACCCAAGTATTTACACACATAACAAATTGGACTGTTTCCTTCAAAAGAAACAAGACTGGAAGTACAGAGTAAGGATGTAGGTGCATTTAGGGAGAGAAACTGGAATAGGGGCTATGAATATAATCACGCATAATACATTGTGTAGAAATTTCCAAAATAATAAAAATATTAAAAAATAAATGTATTAGTACTGTTAATTTATTGATACAAAGGAAAACAAGAAACTGTTTTATGTGTGTATACATATATGTATATATATCTTATGATTATTTTTATGTGTATGAGTGTTTTACCTACATGTTTTCCAGGAACTGAGGTTAAACAAAAATGTGAACTGCCATGTCAGTGCTGGAAATCAAATCCAGGTCCTCTACAAGAGCAGCCAGTGCTTTTGACTTCTAAGCTATCTCTCAAGTCCCAATATAGGCAAAAAAAAAACCTAATTTTAAAAAGTAGGTTTGTTCACAAAACTAAATATATAAGAAAGAATAAAAACAATGTTACATTAAATTGTGTTGTTAACAGGATGACAGTAGATCATGTCTTGTTTTCTGGCTGAAAATATTTAGGCCAGCAAATCCAGGTTTAAATAAGTTTCAAGAATGTATAAAATTTCAGCATTAAGGTGATTGAAGAGTGCCTATTGTTTATGCTGACAATAAACACCGTGTAAGTGCCAACATCTTAAACTTAAAGTGAATTATGGCACTGTCAAAATATATTGCAAAACACAGATTTTATTAGCACTGTACAAGATCATCTCAGAGAACAAAATACCATTTATTAAAATTTCATATAGTGAGTACAACACTACAGACTCTGGTGACACCAAAGGAATTATAAAGCCATCCTAGTTATGCCAGCTAGTGTAGTAAGGCAATAAAAGAAGGTAAGTTACATATATTGCAAGGGAAAGATAAATACTATCTTACGGGTAGTATGATTGTATGTATACAACTTCCAAAACAACTATAAAATTAAAATATATTTAATAAAGGTGACAGATTATAAATGCACAAGAGCAAAACATCTAGTACAGACATATAATTAAAATTGAAATTCTAAGCATTATTTAAGGCAGCATAAAATTATGTAAGATATAAGGAAAAGCGAGCAAACAAAGTTCTTTTTGAGATAATAGCTGAAGGGGCTGAAAGGTTTTGCAGAGGACATTTCTCCCTAGTGGCTCTTGCTGGGCTGTAATAATGGGATAAGTCCTTAACCTGCATACAATTATTTTATGCTCTGCATTTGTAAATTATACAGATGTATCAAAACTTTGAGACGTTATCATGAGCCTACTAGGTCATGTTTTCCATATGGTTACTGTTCTTAATTAAAGTGCATTTGTAGAAATAACAGGAAATCTGGGGTTTTATTTAAAGTAGATAGAGTGATCTCTTTTGGATAATGTTTCACATCTACTTTAGTTTCTACTCTAGTTGTGTGGATTTACCTTTTCTTTCCACGTATTTATATATACATATATAATCTTTTGTAGTGTGAGCTTTATACACAATGAACTGTTTTATAGATTTTATAATGATTATTATTTTAAGTTGAATAATATCAAATATAAAGATAAAAACAAAAGTAATCTGTCAAAATCGATTTATCGACCATTACTAATGGCTCTTTTCAGAACTTTCTCATGATTTGATTGTTTTTTCTTTGCACATTCACTATTGCTCAGTTTTTAATATATTAAATATATGGTATTTTTATTTAAAAGTGAAAACCATTGCTATAAAATCAACTAAATGAAATCCATACGATATTATAACAATGAAAATAATGAAAACAGTTCTTTCATTGCTCTTATTCAGTATTTATATTATCCATAATTCTATCTGTATTATATTAAGATTTTTAATAATCCTAGGTGAGGCATGTAAAATAAATTTTATATCTGTTCAATGCACAGTGAAATCCATGTTCTCAAGTACAGCTAACAGATGTGTTTCAGGATGTGCTACCTAGGTGTGGATGTCCAAATGGTGTTAAATCTTGTATGTCCAAGAGCATTCAAATTGCTCCATTTACCCAAAGGCTGAATCAGATGGGTCCATTGGCATTTCAAACAATGATGCTACAAGCTTGACTCCATGTAAAACTATTATATGAGAGCTTTTGTGCCCTGTCAAACTTGCTCTTGTTCCTCATCCGTCTTCCTTAAGCTCACACACACTTAAGTATACTCAACATACACAAAGAGAGATGCAGAAAGAGTAGTTTTTGAGACTAATGAAGTCTGTTTGTACACACTTCAATCACAAAACCCAACCCAGTACTAGCACTCAAATGCATTCCCAGAATGTTCATCCTGAGTGAACTGGTGATTAAATTGGAGCCTAAGCTCAAAATCATCAATACTGCATAATTTTTTTTTTGTTTTAGATGCAAATTAGATGACCAAACCAAATTTAAGAATGAAAATTCTAAATAAGAGGGAGATTCTCCCACTGAAGCCAGGCTGCTGTAATGTATGCAAATGTTTAGTTGGCATACAAGAACTTGGAAATTGATGATATCAACCGTTTCTCTACTTCCATATAAACACACACACACACACACACACACACACACACACACACACACGGGGGCGAGGCAGTCTATAGCTATTATACACAGAACACACTAAGTTTTTGCCAGAGGTATCTTTTGTAATCATTGTTACACACGACAATGCCTCAAATAAACACACACCATGAGTATCAAACTGAATCCATGCAGAATTGTAAATTCCCCCAGGTCAGACAATGAACCAGAGTTATCATAAAAAGCTGTTTGAAATGAACAGGTCTGGTGTGCTCTATTCTATAATCTATAAATGCTGGAGTCTGACAAATCGCTCTTATCAGGAAGTGTTGAATCGGTTTGTATTGATGCATACATTCCAATCTTCCTGACTGGGAAAGCCAACATACTTTCAGTGCAGCTGCAGCATGAAGCCCCAAGCTAAAAGGGGAAGAGCAAAACTAAATGAATTCAGATTTCACATCTTAATTACACCAGAGTTAGAATGGAGACATTTAAACCAGTGTTGGGCCATTTCCACTACATAGTGTAAATATTATTATTTATTAGTTTGCCATCAGTGAGAAAAGGCCTAAAAGAAAAAGAATGCAGAAAAATTTCTATATATTGAAGACATATATTTAAATGAAAATGAAACCATTATTAAAGTAATAGCATAAAATATGACTTTAAATCAAACTGTTCCATCAATTCATTTTATCTCCTCATGTTATACTCTTCCTCTGTATTTTTTTAAAGTTCTAGATCAATAAAATTTGAGTGGTATTGAATACAGATATTTCTGCATATACATACCATATTACTAAAACATGAAAATAACTTTAGTATGCATTTAAGATTAATCACAAAATATTTTTACTCATTTAGATTTAAAATTACTTATATCTATGACCCACTTAACATGAAATGAAATTAGCATTTTTATTAAATGCTAACGTTTAGCCTTTTTTTGTCTTTTGTAACTAACAATACTAAGTAACTAGTTCACGTTTACACACAAATTCTCCAACGATGCCTTTTTTATTTAGACAATTTCAACTAATAAGAAAGCAATAAGATTTGCTTTCTTTTCTTCTTGAACACTTCAAAGGAAAACTATTGATGGAAAGTTGGAAGAATGATGATTTGTTCTTGATAAACATGTAAGATCAAGTGTGAACTTTAGACAGAGCAACAGAATGAGGAATGTGAAGAAACAATGTTGTGGATGTGAAGAAACAATATTGTGATCTACAGTGAATTTCCAGTGTCAGATAGAATAAGGCAACAGTATCCACCTTCTACTTTTCAAATGTGATGCCATTGGTAAGGGAAAGGATGCTGTTTAGAGGTAGACCAGAAGGACAAAAAGTGCCAGAGTTCCCTTGATGCCTTAATCAAAGAGACTGTACCATGTGTGGGAGACATCTTTAAACTTACATCCACTTCATTGCTCCTTTTCATGCAATTCTTGTTCCCTGGGAAAAGGCCTGAATTACTGATTTTTATTTGCAATAATATCAAGGAAGTTGTTTTTGTTCCAGGCTAAGATACCTAATTTATGAGGGGCTGGAAGTATTTGAGGAGATATGCCCTTTCTCCTGTGTTTCAGAAGAACTTTGTTAGCCTCTAAAATAATAGGTTTGATTTAGAGGACTGGTACGAAGTTACAAAGTGCTGTCTGACTCAGAAGTACCACTTTCAACCTTAATGAATGTCTTTGTCCAGCTTCCAAAGCTTCCACATGGTTAGCATTTGATGGAGATCTAGTTTTACCAAGGAAAACACAAATACTCCAACTCTTGAATGAATCTGCCTATAGAGCTCAATGTATTATGTATCAGTTTGTACATTTGGGGTGAATTCCTGTTTAACAACTCTGGAACTTTATGGAATATGGACTGTCTGGTATTACAGACTTGTTTGGTCTCACTGCTGAACCTTATAAATCTTGATTTTATGACTTCCTACTCAATACACCTATAGGACAAGAATGGAACATTACAATGTGGAAGCACTTGTCCTCCAAAGGAGTCAAGCATCTTACCCAGTCATGTCTTTATGACAGATCAAAGATCTGAAATCTGCAAGAGTTATATATTACAATTGAAAAGCAAAAGAAGCTGGGATTTAATTCATTTATTTAACCATTACATATAACATATAATATGTTTGCTTTTCTTTAAACTTGGAAAAACCATGAAAATTAAAGGTGTTAGGTATCAGAAATTATCGTGGATACAATCACAAACTGATACTTATGTTCACATTACCTATGTCATCTTACATGATAGCAGTATCTAAATTATAATTTCTAGTTGAAACCAAAGATTTTAGAAGACAAAACTGTCAAATTCTATTAAAATCTTTGAATAAATAAGAACGAAAAAGAATAGATTTATATTATTTATAGTTTCTTGAAAAGAAAATTTAGAGGTAAGAGTTTTGCTGCATTGTTTTAGTAATTTTGCTACAAACTTAAATGAACTTAATAGCATGCCCCTACAAATTATTTAATATCCAGAATTTTTATTTGCCACATTAAATATTTCCTTATACACCAAATGTGTGCTATAAATGTTTTAAATTATTACGCATTATCTTAAAAGACATGCAGCTATGCAAAATCAATATAATTCAGAACAATTGTCACTACAACAAGCCTTCCTGGTGCCTGAAAAGCTGCCACAATGGTGTTAGCAAAAATTTTAAGATTGATTCTTCACAATCTCCAGGCCTGTTCTTTAATTACCATAGTTACTAATTTTTTCACTTTGGAGGATCTTGTCTAATACACTTCGATCATTCCTAATTAAATAAATTCGGGCTGGAAGGAGAGGGCTTCAGCATAAAATTTTTAGAAAACACAGCTCTGCCAACATTAGCACACAGATGGCATTGCTTCATTCTGTTTTGTACCTGGAGCTCCATCCTCTCAAGAACTGAGCCTCTTTCAACTTTTTTCATCTAAGCTAAGAGCACTGAGTTTCATTATAACCTTTGCCAAATGTACCACTGTGGCTTTCCTCAATTCACCACCACTGCCTCCACCTCCACTCCCTCCATTCCCCCTTCCTCAACACAAGTACTGTCACCCTTCTTTAGATTACATGCACTTATTAGACCTAGATTTTACATATGAACAAAAATGCATATTTGATCTTAGGTCTGGCTTATTTCAAACCCAATAACTAATTTTATTTTTTCTAGAAAATGTCATGACTTCATTGTTTTTATGGCTGACTAAAATGTTCTGACCTAAAGTGGATGTTTTCTTTGTCTGTTGATGTTTCTTTGTCTCTGAGCTGGACACACACTTTGGCTATTGTACATAGTGCAACTTAATAAACAGCTGTAAAAAGGAACCTTGGCTGATGTGTTGGCTTCCTTGAGAAAATTCAGAATGGTAGATCTGACTGCTGGAGTGGGTGCACCATAGCAATTCCCATCGCTCTAGGTTCTTCTCCCTGCCTGATCATCAATATTTTGCTCTTTTGTTTGTTTGTTTGTTTTGGTGACAAGTATTTCTGACTGTGACCAAACAGAATTTCCATGTAACTTTAATATGCATTTCTCTCAGGGCTAAATACATTTGAATGCTTTGCATTTATTCACGACCATTCTGTCTTCTTTTGAAAACTCTTCATTCAATTCATTTGTCTACCTACGATCTGGTGATTCTTTAGACTCTTGATTTTAATCTCTGGCTAGATACACAGTAAAGGTTTTTTATCTTGGAAGTGTGGTGAATGTTTCATTTTTGTACAGAAGTCTTTAAATTTAATACAACCCTATTTGTTAATCAATTAGATTGTTTCTGCTTATCAGAAATTCTTCATCTTACCTGTCCTTCGAAATGCTTATACAGTTCTGTCTCTGGTCCATTGGGACTGATTCTTACTACAGGAAAATGACTCATCTACTTTTTTCCTTTTTATATGTGAACATTCAATCTTCATGTCTGCATTTGGAAGTTGTCTTCACAAATGTATATTTGAACCCACTATGCTACTGTATCAAGCTTCACTCTAGGTCCTTTTTTACTCTTTTGTGGTCTAAATGTTTATTTGGGGCCAATAACAGAGACATTTAAAACAACAGCTGTATAAGTCAAATAGAGTGTGTATCAGCATATTTGCTTTTCTGCACAGAACTGAGTTTGCAGTTCAGGGTCCTTTGTGCTTCTCAAGACGGTTCAATGTTGTTTTCCTACTTCGTTTATATTTGAATTTTAATTGAGATTATATTCATTTTGCAGTTTGCTCTTTTTAGTATAACCATTTTTACTATACTTATAATAAGTGTGGAGGAAAATCTTTCCATTTTCTAATATCATGTTCTCTACTCTAGGCTAAAAGATTTTTCCTTGTAGAGGGATTTTGTCTTTTTGGCTTTACTCCTAAGTATTTTATTTTATTTTACTTTATTTTGAGAATATTGTGAATATTTGTCCAACACATTGTTTCTCAGTTGCTCTTTGCTGATATGTAGAAAAGATACTGCTCTTTAGAAGTTGATTTTGGTTTCTTACTTTACTAAAAATACTTGCCAGATCTCATGTGTGGTCCTGGGGAATCTAGTGTCATTTACATATTGAAATAAAATATGTATTTGTAATAGCAATGACATTGAACCAAACCAGAAGTAGAAATAAATTTAAATCCATTAAAGTCAAATACTTCGCCACCAGTAATGTTTTGAAAAAAGGAAAGGGAAACAGCAAAAATAATTTAATTTATCCAGTTAAAAATTAATGAGAGTAAAAATAGAAATAATAGTATAGGTAGGTTCAGGGAGATGGTAGTGGAAAGGGGGAATAAACATGTCTGGGTTGAACAGGAAATAAATCAATAAAGCTAGGAGAATATAGAAGAATGTAGAAAGAGAGAAGAGAAAGGTGACTTAAAATAACACTAATTGCATAATAAAGGAAAACTGTATAAGCAAAAACAAAAAACAAGTAAATGAAAAGGAAGAAACTTCTGTGTATGTCAGTAGTTTCTGAGCCTCTGCTTTCTTCTTTGGTGGCTGCTTACAAATGTATCAAGTAAAAAGTTGTGGAGATGAGAGACACAGCCAGAATACAGCAAATACAGAGGCGTATGCCAGCAGGAAACCACTGAACTGAGAACAGGACCCCTGTTGAAGGAATCAGAGAAAGAACTGGAAGAGCTTGAAAGAGCTCGAGCCCCCATATGTACAGCAATGCAAACCAACAAGAGCTTCCAGGGACTAAGCCACTACCCTAAGACTATACATGGACTGAACCTGGACTCCAACTGCATAGGTAGCAATGAATATCCTAGTAAGAGCACCAGTGGAAGGAGAAGCCCTTGGTCCTGCCAAGGCTGGAGCCCCAGTGAACGGGATTCTTATGGGGAGGGCAGTAATGGTGGGAGGATAGGGAGGGGAACACCCATAAGAAAGGGGGGGATGTTTGCGAAACCGGGAAAAGGAATAACTTTCAATGTATATAAGAAATACTCAGTTAATAATAAAAAAAAAAATAAAAAAAACTCAAATAAGATTCTTACCTGTAAAAAAAAAAAAAAAAAAAGTTGTGAGAATGCTAGATTCAATACAGCATCTTTCTCTTCTATCTGAGAACTTTTATTCCCAAGCTAACCCTAATACATAATGTTAAACAGCTACTGCCTCTTAACTTTTTATCCTGATTCCACAGCTATTTTTCAGATGAGAGGGCTTGGTCCAAAGTAGATTGTCAGAGCTAGAAAGAAAAGCAGAAGAATTCAAATAGTGCTGGGTTATTAATTATTTAATGTCCTAGTAATTGTCCCCTGAAAATGTCCATGCCTACTGACTTCTGTGAAATGGGGATATGTCAATGCTCATGGCAGATTTTAGCAAAAGATGTCATATGAAGCTACACTACTAATAGCTTATATAATTATGTAGTCATAATTTACAATATATTTCCATGAAGTTAGGAAAAGATCTTATGCAATTATTTAATTTTGCTCTTTTATATTAACTATTCCATGTTAAGTATCTAATTTAAGACTTGTTATTGTTTCATATCTTTAATGGGAATGTTGTAATTCATTTTATTATTATAAATTGTTCCAGCTCTTTTCAAAGAACCAGCCCCTTAGGTTAATATTTGTTTTCCTAATATTTGTGAGAGTATTACTAATTTTAAAACTCTTGTCATTCTTCTAAAAAAAATATTTCATTGATGATTTTTAAATTTAATGCATCATAATGTATACTATTTTATAAACTCATACAATAATAAAAGCAAATTATACAAATCTAATTTATTGGAAATGAGGTTATAATTAAAAAATATATTTGCACAAAGATAAAAATAAACTATTGATCACTTCAACCATCAAGCTATGGATAAAAGACTACATGCTTGGATAATACAACACATGACCACAAAGTTTGGATCAACTTATCCATCTTTAAAGAACTCTAAATATGTCTGCCCTGTCATTTGTCACCTTCTGTATTGTTTTTTTGCTTGCATTTTTCCTGCTTGTGTTTCATTTCTTTTTTAAAAGCTCCATTTTTTCATCTTGCCATTTTTTAGTAAAGATAGGTTTGAGGGTATTTATATTCTTTCTCATCTATGGTGAGCTCCTTTTCATTCACTGCACTCACCTGAAGCCTGGCTAAGCCCCATTATCTCTCCTTTGTATCTCCCTTTGTATCTGCATGTCAGCAGAGTCCTCTTTGATTTAATGCAACGAGTTTTATAGAGTTACCTTTGTAACTCAAAACTAATTGATGCGGTATATTCTCTGCCCTATCTTTTCTTGTCATATTGCCCTTGTTGTTTTCCACTATTAAACATGAAGTATGTTCCACATAGACAGAGATTGTATATTATTTTATTATTACTGTATGAAGTGCATTCTCATCTGAATTGTTCGTTAAAACACCAAATAGAACACCAACAGAGTGAATTATGATAACAAGTGACAGTTAATTCAGGTTGTCTTTAAAGGATCATATCTATTACTCACCAATGTGTCCCAACATCTTACCATAGCAGTGGTCTAGCTGGAAGACTACAGCCAATATTCTGCCTCGGGCACCATAGCCAAAGTGTGGGTAGAGACAGAATATAAGTCAAAGCATCTATAAGGTGAAGGATTCCTATGTACATCACTTTATACATATGCACATATTCATAGATGTTATGACTCCTCATTAGAGAAATCATTAAAAAGATTATGTTTAGGCTGATAGAATAAATACACATTCTAATGCAACACAAGGAGGGGTGAGATATGAACATCAGCCTGAAGACATGAGAACATATGGATGTCATTCTAACTCATCCTCAGTTTCAAGTGGATTCTTAATTTATGTTTAGTACCATTTAGTTGGTATTTTAAGCATTTACATTCTTTCTTTACTAAATAAATTTGAATCTACTAAAGGTTTAAAGTCTGTCAAGCACGATGTCCCACATTTTTTAGAGCCATTAGATCTAATATGTACTGGAGATAACAAGGATGTATTTATAGATTAACATGATTTGTATTTTAAATGCACAGTTGAGTACTCAGCTCTGTCTTTGAGCTGGAAGTCTCCAGTTTTGCTAAAGGTACAAATAGTGATTTACCATTTAGAAACTAGAGTTTCGTGGTTTTATAAGTTTAACTTGTTAGCTTTATATGGATTGCTTTGGTATTGTAATGTTTTGTTTGTGAGATCATTAGATTCTTTCAAAGATAATTAAACATATTAAATTTATAAATGAAGTTTGAAATCTTTAAGGGAGTTTAATTAACTAAGTTGTAAATGGAGGCAAACATTAATGAAGTCCTCCTTAGGATTATTTTAAATGTGAGATATACAAACAAGAGGATGATTTTTTTTTAATTTAAAATCCAAACATTTCGTAAAGTCTTTTGACATCAAAAGTCAGATGAAAGACATTTAAAATGCCCACTGATGTCTGCTGTGAGCTGTAAGCCATAGTTTTGTGCATGACATTTTATGTCCATAATCAAAAAAATTCACAATTTTTCTTTTTTAATTTAAAGTTTATACATGGAGATGTGGAAGAATCTACAATTTTTCAAGGCTTATTTAGATCCAATATCACCATTCAAACTCCTCATTCATTCATCCCATCTTCAGAAGATCTATTTGCAATTAAATTGAATCTCCTTGGATTGACTCGAATATGTTAATTACTAGTCTCAAAAAACATTAAAAAAAAAATTTGAGCTTGCTCTACTAATGTGCCAAGATGTGTAGATTAAGTTTTGTTCTCAGCCTCTCTATTGTAACTTTAACTTTTTCCAAAACCAATTTTAATGATGGTTCTTAAATGCTTTAACCTCACTTTTAGCCCACCCCATATAGGTAAAAGGAAAAGGATAAGGGTGTTGGGGAGTGGACCTTTTGAAGGTTTGTTTTGGAGCAACTCCCCTCGTTCTCTAAACACTCAGTTCTCAGAGTGTGAAGCAGCTCAATCTACCAAATATTTTGCAG
This sequence comes from Rattus rattus, assembly GCF_011064425.1. Taxonomy (NCBI): domain Eukaryota; kingdom Metazoa; phylum Chordata; class Mammalia; order Rodentia; family Muridae; genus Rattus; species Rattus rattus. The sequence goes on from NC_046158.1 coordinate 102,073,838, forward strand.
ATACACCCAAAAGTCCAGTTCTAAGCTGGATTTGGCACAACAGTGTCCTTGACATAGCACAGGTAGCCAGGACTCTCAGAAGTCAGCAGAGGGACAAGGAGAATTTTCTTGGCTATGCCTCTCTCAGCTAAGTAAAGATAATTGAAACTCAAGACCAACAAGCTTTGCATAGCTGACTTATAAGCAAGCCCTAGCTCAGCACCCTCTCTGTCTAGAGTCCTTTTTATACTCTCCAAGCATGGCGTGTCCTCCAAGTCTTGCCTCAGCATTTTCGTGGTGCTCGTAGCACATGCATCTCTCAGGTGACATCAGCTGAAGTCTGCAGAAAGGCAAGAAACTGCAGCACACCACCAGGCTTTGTATTTCTCTCTATGGAGCCCCAATAAATGCAGCTCAACTATACAATGTAAAGCAGACCAATACATGCATGCTGTTAGCAAGGAATCTTTCATCCGTGTCCCTTTTAAATGTTTTACTTTATGGGAACATCCTCTCTCCTGTCTGCTTCAGCTAAATGTTCATTCTAGAGTCCATCTTAGACTTTCACTATTCCTTCAGTAGAACATTCCAACACATGTTTGCCTCAACAACCTGTACACTGACTTTAAAAGAACCATTAAATTTCCCCTCATCTGTGTGTCATTATTTGGATCAACACTGTTTCTAACTTGGTATAAATAGGTTGTGTGTCTACACAGTTGGCTTTGGGAATGCAAATTTGGCAGCATCCTTTAGTAATCCTGCCAATCCATGAGCATGGGGAATCTTTCCCACCTTCTGAGATCTTCCATTTTGTTCTTCAGAAGACTTGAAGTTATTATCATACAGATCTTTCACTTGCTTGGTTAGAGTCACACCAAGGTATCTTATGTTATTTGTGACTATTGTGAATGTGTCTTTCCTAGTTATTTTCTCCGCCTATTTTTATCCTTTGAGTAGAAGGTTACTGATTTGTTTGAGTTAATTTTATATCAGTCACTTTGCTGGAAGTTGTTTTATCCTTAGGAGCTCTCTGGTGGAATTTTGAGGTCATCTAGGATACTATCATTTGTCTACAAATAGTGATATCTTGACTGCTTCCTTTCCAATTTGTATTCCTTTGACTTCTGTTTGTTGTCTAATTACTCTGGCTAGAAATTCAAGTACTATATTGAATGCATAGGGAGAGGTGAACAACCCTGTCTAGTTTTAATTTTAGTAGGATTGCTTCGTTTCTCCACATTTAGATTGATTGAATTATTGGATTGCTGTATTGTATTTATTATGTTAGATATGAACATTAATTCCTAATCTTTCCAAAATTTTTAATTTGAAAAGGGGTATTATAATTTGTTAAAGGCTTTTCAGCATTTAAATAGATGATTATGTGGAGCTTTTTCTCTTTGAGTTTTGTTTATATAATGTAGAATTACATTGATGGGTTTCCATATATTGAACCATCTCTGCATCCTTGGTTGATCATGTGCACTTTTGTTGTGTTCTCAAATTCAGTTGTGAGAATTTTTTGATATTTTACATCAATATCAATAAAGGTAAACTGGGCTGAAGTTCTCTTTCTTTATTGGGTCTTACTGTGGTTTAGGTCTCAGTGTAACTTTGGTTTCATGGAATGGGTGGTAGTATTTCCTTCTGTTTCTATTTTGTATGGGAATAGTTTGAAAAAAGAATTGGTATTATGTTTTCTTTGAAGTTCTGATAAATTCTACACTAAAACAATCTGGTCCTAAAACTTTGTTTCTTTGTTTGTTTGTTTGTTTGTTTTGAAATTTTAATGACTACTATTTTCTTAGGAATTGTAGGACTGTTTTAATCATTTATCTGATCCTGATTTAACTTTGGTACTTGGTATCTGTTTAGAAAACCATCCATTTCATCAAGGACTTCCACTTAATACCAGATACACTGAATCTAATAGAAAACCAAAGTGAAAAAGCCTTGAACACATTTAACAGAACAGCAATATTTCAGGTTCTAAGATCACCCCTATTGACAATGGAATCTCATAATTAGCTTCTGTGGGCAAAGGACACTTTTAATCAATTGGATAAAATGGCAACCACATACTGGTAAAAGATCTTTTACCCTTTACGCTTCCGATAAAGGGATAATATCCAATATATACAAAATTCAAGAACCTAAACTCCAGAAAACCATTAACCCATTAAAATAATTTACAAAGCTAGGTAGGATATTCTCAACAAATAAAGCGTCAGTTTGCATAAAAATAGTCAACATTCTTAGTCATCAGGGAAATTACAAATCAAAATGACCCAGAGATCCCCACCTCAAACAATGAATTGCTAAGATAAAAAGCTCAGGTAACAGCAGATACAACGGCAAGGATGTGGAGAAAAGAACACTTCTCCACTGATGCTTAGAATGCAAGATGGAACAACCTCTCTGGAAGCAATCTGGCAGTTTCCTTAGAAAAATGAACTAATTCTACCTGAGGAACCAACTACCACTCTTGGACTATACCCAAAAAGATGTCCCAACATATAACAAGGACACATATCCCACTATGTTTATATCACCCTTATTTAGTATTGACTGGAAACATAGCAGATGTCCATCAACGCTTTGAGGAATGGATGGAAAATGTGGTACATTGCACAAAGGAGTATATTCAGTTACTAAAAAAAATGACTTCATGAAATTTGAAGGCAAATTGATGGAACTAGAAAATAATCATCCTGAGTGATGTAACAGTCACAAAAGTACACACATGGTACGTGTCACTAACCTGTGAATATAATTCTAAAAATACCCATCATACAACTCATAGGTCATATGAAGGCTCATTAAGAATAAATAACAAAGTGTGGATACCCCAGTCTTACTTAGAAGGGCAAAATAATGATGGAGGTGGGAAAGAAATGATCTGACAGGGTGAGGAGAGGAGGGAAAGATAAAGAGCAGGATTAGGTATTTGTGTGTGAAGACTGGGTAGATGTAAAGAGTGTCAGGAAATTGAACAGGTTGTGTATCAGTGCGGGATGGGGAACTAGGTAGCCACTAAAAATTTCGGAATCTGAAAACGTAGCGGTTCCCAGGCTAACAAGGATGACATTAACTAAAATACCGAACACAAGGCAGATAGAACTTCTGAGGCCATATCAGTGGATGGTATAATATCAGCTGAAGATGGGAATACACCCTTCTCAAAACTTTTTAAACAGAATTCTTCCTGGTTTAAAAAAGAAAATACGAGGACTAAAGTAGAGGCAGAGAATGAAGGAAAAAGACCATCAGAGACTGCCTAAACTAAGAGTTCATTCTGTCTCAGCCAGATACTATTGCTGATGCCAGAAGTGCACTAACGGGAGCCTGGTATGGCTGTCCCTCAAGAGGATCTGCCAGAGTGACCAATACAGATGTGGATGCTCACCCCCATTGGACTGATCACGGACCACAAGTAAGAGTTTGGGAAGGACTGAAGGTGCTGGAACAATCCCTTAGGAAAGAACAATATCAACTAACCAGACCACCCAGAGCTCCCCAGAGGATTAAACAACCAACCAGTACACATTGAGGGACCCCTTAATGTCTCCAGCTGTGTATGTGTAGTAAGATTACTTATCTTGAATCAATGGGAGGGAGACCCTTGGTCTCTTGGCTCAATACCCCAGCATAGGAGATAGGGTGATGAAATGGGAATGGATGGGTGGGTGAGGATCACCCACACTAAGTGATACGGAGGAATGGGATGGTGACAGCTTGCAGAGGAAATAGGAAAGAGACAACATATGAAGTAAAACAAATAAAAAACCAATTAAAAATATAGTTTTTTGAGCCTTTTTATTTTCTCATGCCTAATTGACAGATTTAACTTCACATACTGATGATATTCTATTTGGAAACTAACAAGGAAGATACACACAAACTAAATTGGTGCTGTGTGCAAACATTAAGATCTAGTTCTAATCCTCAGCACCCACATAAATTCACTGAAAGTAGGATTTATCATAATCCCAGGTCTCTTGGCAGCAAGATGTAGATGGGAAGAAGATAATTTGAAAGTTTATTTATTATTGTGTGAAACATCAAATGGAATACTTCCCTCAAACAAAATGGAAGGTGATGCTTTTCTGATTTCCCCAAACTCAACTTTGTACAGGATGTAGCAGTGTCCACCTACACTCACATATATCATTCACACATACACAAAAACCTTTTAAATCAGGAAATACTGAATTCCCCTCTTTTAGGTTTAAATCCTTCTTTCATTTAAAGTCTTTTACAAAGATTTTCACACAACATATTTTGATAATATTCTTTCCTCCCTCCAATTCTTAGATCTCCCTTCCCTGTCCACTCAACTTCATTTTCCTCCTCTTTAAAAATAAAACGACCAGACAAAAATGAAATATGTTGTAACCTTTCACCCTTATAAATTGGCTATTAGCAATAAAAGTACAGGATGCCCATGATACAATCCACAGAACAAATTAGCTAAATAAGAAGGAAAGTCCAAGCAAAGATGCTTAAGTCTCACATAGAAATGGGGACAAAATAGTCCCAAGGACAGACAGAGGAGGGAACTGGGTTGGAAAGGGGATGGGGAGTGAGGTTTGGGACATCATGATCAGGTGTGAGAGAGGCAGGAGAATGAGCTGGAGGACTCTGGGAATAAATGGAATTTTTACAGCTGCAGCTGTCAATGGGTGTGGGGGGCTAGAGGCAGGGGTGGGATATTATCTCTGAGGACTAACTAGAGACCTGGGATCAGGGTCCCTGGGACTCAATACTGAATGGTTTTAGCTGAAAAGAACATGGTGGAAGTGTAGAACATGGACTGCCACCCGGATCATGAAAAGGCCCCCCCTCCTGTAGCTGGGCAGTAACTCCAGTAGAGGAATGAAAGCAACTGCCCACAGAACATTTTGACCCCCAAACTTGTCCCTATCTAAAAAGGAAATACAGGGACAAAAGATGGAGCCAGAGCCTGAGGAATGGCCAACCAATAACCAACCCAACTTGAGACTCTCTCAAAACCATCCCCACTCCCTGATACTACTGTACCATATATGGCCTGGTGGGAGCCCCACACGTAACTGTCCTCTGAAAGGATACCAACAGTAGTAATAGATGGCCCCAGCCAATCATTGGACTGGAGCTGGGACTTATGGAAGAGTTGGGGAAGGACTAAATCCTCTGAAGAATAGAACTCCACAGGAAGACCAACAAGGTCAAGTAACCTGGAACCTTGGGGACATCACCAACCATAGGGCATACACAGGCTGGACCCAGGTCCCTTCACAAATGTAAAATGTTCAGCTCAAATCACCATGTGGTTCTCCAACAACTGAAGGTAGGCTCCTAAAGCCTAGATCTGTTCCCAGTGAGCTCACTTTCCGCAACGCAATTGGCAAGAGATGTGCCCTTACTCTGCAGAGACTTGATGTGCCACGGTGGAGAGGGGATATCCAAGTGCTTGTGATCACTCTCCCTGAGAGGAGAGGGTGGGAGAAGGGTTTGTGTGGGGAAGGAGACCAGGAGCAAGGCCTCAATCAGGATATAATAAATAGGATAGGTGGTGGGTGGGTAGGTAGGAAGATAGATGAGACTAGATGAATGAATGATGAGTAGATGAATAGATGAATGGTGAATAGATAGATGATTGTTGAGATGATAGATAATGAAAAAAACAAAAATGTGTGTGCAAAAAAGTACATACATGGTATGCATCAAAGTGTGCACGTCCCAAATTTTGAGACTACTTTTGTGTTGGCATCTGGTGTTCCTGAGCATGCAACATACTCTGGAAATGTGTTATTAGCTATACGACGTAAATGGCTTCTTGGCTAGAGGTGTCTTGGAGCTTGGGCCTCATGCTGAGTTTTTGTCTGGCTTTGAGCCTGTGCAGGTCTTCACAGCTTCCTTGATTATCCATCACCTCCCTAATTCTAATAATTTTCACTTTTATTGTGATTCCTTGAGCTTGAGAAGGCTGTCTTAGACACATCCCATTGAGGCTGAATACTCCAAAATCACTTACACTAAACATGGGCCAGTTGGCAGGTCTCTGTAATCATCCTGCAAGAAGGTAAAGGCTTTCCTCTGATGGGGTTGGAGTGATGCACTGGTCTATGAGTATAATAATATGTCAACAGAAATCAATTCATTGCCATTTCCCTATTACATTAGCATAATAATAGTAGGCTTTCCCCTAGGTCAAAAATCTATCTGATCTTGCTCTCTTAGCTCATTGACATTAAGTATAGTTCCATCCATGGAATAGGACTTAAATTCGAGAAAAGGCTAAGATAGTAATTTACTGGCCCCGTGTCTATGCTACTATTGCACTAAGTAGAATTCTGTCCAGTCACTGTTGGAATCCCACAGCTCTCATATCTGGGTGTGATTGATGAGTACTTTCTCCTCCCAGGCAATGAACTTTCAGCACTCTGAACACTAGTTACTAGAATTAAGAGCTTCTCATTTCACAGTGGAATTTCTCCATGTTGAATGACATAAGTATGAGATGTCATCAACCATGATGTTTTCAGTGTCTCTTAGTGACTCCTACTTTTCCTCTCTGAAATTTGAATTTTGTTTTCTGAATTTGCTCATTATGTTAATGTTAAAATACACATGATTTTATCCCATTGATGTAGCTTTGATAGAAATATACCATCTGGAATTTGTGGTTTTTGCTTCCCTTTCAAAAGATATATATATATATACACACACACACACACACACACACACACACACACACACACACACACACACCTGCCATGGCATGCCAAGACTATCCCTCACTTTACTCATCCCTCTGAATGTCTGTGTGTGTCACATGGTGACCTCCATTTTCTGTCCTATTTTCTTATGTCCAATTATTTTTCAAGAGACGCTGTCTGCTTTGTCTTTCATATTGCCTAATAAATATTTTATCAACAAAAATTTAGCTTCTTTTACATAAAGGCTTGCATATTTACTATATAGCACAGCGTAGCAGCACACCTGTTTCTCTCTCTCTCTCTCTCTCTCTCTCTCTCTCTCTCTCTCTCTCTCCTCTTCCATCCTTCCCCGTCTCCTTCCATCACTAACTTCCTTCTTCCTCCTTTTTCTCTTGGGGAAGAGCACATAGCATTTCATGTCTTTATAGACAGTTTGATTCTATGTCATTTTATTTTCTGTATAGTATCATAAAGACCTTGTTCACATTCCTGTCTTTCAGCTCTTTGTGCGCAGAAGCATAAATGAGCTTTAATTCATCAGGAACCTGTCCAGTGTGGGTCGCCACATATAGAACATACTACATGACACCTCCTGTACTGTATCCCTTACACTGATTTACATTTTAAGGTGAACTTTCCAGTTCCCTGTCTTGGACACAGAGACAATAGACTAAACTGATTGAGGAGAGATGAAGACCAGGAGTGTCTTTACTTGAGGCATTGCTGTTTACTTTTAATCTCTTTTGGATACATTACCAGTTACATGTATATTGCTTGTTCTGGGGTATTGTGTTTTACCTCTCTGCAAAAAAACAAATCTACTTCATGGCCATAGGACACACAGGCAGTATTAGCACTGGCGAAATGGAGTTTGTGCACACAGTCTTTCTGCCATATCCCTGCCCTAACCTCTCTTTCCTTACTGCCAGAAAAGTGTTGATTTCTCTTTCATCAGTTAAATAAGTTATCAGATATCTGTGTACTTCTTAAATTTAAAAGAATGTGACTTCCCTGTATCAGTTAATATACTTCTTTCACCCTTTTTTAGTTTCAGGAAGGCACAACTTACTGAAATGCAGTATATCACACATGCTCAAGTGTTCACACCCACTCTTGCCATTTCTGAAGAGAAATTCAACTATGTGGTTCTTCAAACAGTTCTACAGAATCTGGTTTACAATTTTCAAGTTTGTTATATTTAGCTAAATCATTGGAATTTTCTCTAACTTATCTGTATTTTCCAAAGTATGTTAATAGTGAACTAAAATATAGAGTTGGGCCCCTTCCTTTCCTCTCACTAACTAAAGAAAATTAAGAAACACAGGCTAACTTTTCTTTCCAGTTTACTAGGATCTGCCTGAAGCATCACCTGGTCTCCAGCATTCAGGAATAGCATGGTTTGATTTTTTTCTTTGTTTGGAACAGGCAAATGATAGCTTTCTTTTTATTTATTTTATAATTTAAATTCCCTTAAATGTAAAATTTCATATTGATTCTCAAATACATTGTTCAAAATATAGATGGTATTCTTTACAAATTTAAAAATTATCCAAGCATTTATTTACCATATTGTATACCTCAGCTTTTTGTAATCTATTTAAAAAAAACCTTCCTTCAATTAATTGAAAATTCTATTGGTGTTGGAATATAGAGGTAGTGCTCTTTTTGTTAAGGTATACAAAGAAATATTTACTGCCACCACACTTTTCTAAGAGCTACAATTGGGCCTTTAAAACTGTAAGAGGCAGATGGAGGGAGGGAACTAGGAAGGACGGGAAGGGGAGGGAAATGGTGGGTTTAGTATCAGGTATGGGGAATCACAGGAGGGTGACCTTAGCTGTGACTCACTACAATGGGGATATGGAACTTGAAGAGGGTGTCCTGTATCCAGACAGGAGTTTGCAGTGGAGCAATAGAGACACCAAGCCACCCACAAAACTTTCAACCCAAAATTTGTCCTGTCTACAAGTAATGCAGGCACAGGGGTGGGAGCAGAGACTGAAGGAATGGTCAATCAATAACCAGCCCAATTCAAGACCCATCCCATGGACCAGCACCAATCTCTAATACTCTTAATGATACTCTGTTATGCTTACAGACAGGAACATATTGTCTTCTGAGAGGCTCCACCAAGCAGCTGATTCAGACAGATACAGATACCCACAGCCAAACAATGGATGGAGCTTGGGGATTATTACCAAAGAATAGAGGGGAGGTTTGTGGGTCCCAAAGGGGATAGGAACTCCACAGGACAACCAAGAGAGTCAACTAACCTGGACCCTTGGGGCTCTTGGGGTCAGAGATATCAATCAAAGAACACAGGCTAGACCTAGGCCTCTCTGCTCACATGTAGTAGATGTGCAGCTTGACTTTAACATGGGTCCTGAAGCTGTTGCCTGTACAAGGGATATGTTCTACAATCTGGGTATTTGCGCAAGAGGAAGCACTTAGGCTCACAGAAACTTGAAGTGCCAGGATGTGTGTATGTGGAGGAGATACCCAGGAGGATCTCCACCAGCAAAGAGGAGAAGGGGAGAAGGGGAAGGGAGGGGGAAGGATTGTGTGAGGGATGACTGGGAGGGGGAAATGACTGGGATATAAAGTGAATAAATAAAAATATTAAATGAAAAAGGAAATTCAATAAAATATGACTACAGGGGAAGCTGCCTCCGATGAACCGGATGTTTATAGGACTTTGGGTAAAATAGAAAACAACTTACAAAGTAAAATACTGAACATAGACTGTGAAAAAAAAGTAATCCTTCTCTGTGTAGGTTGGTGGTGCCTTCATCCCTAATCCAGAAACAACCTTCAATTGACAACCACTTGCAAATAAAACACTAGTTTTCACTAAGGGAGTCTCATTAGGGGTGCCAAACACTGCTAATTGTAGGTCCCAGGCACAGCAGTAGATTGCCAACAGAAAACAAACTCAATGCCATCTTTTGGTGTCCTCTGTCCTTTAATGTTGATTTTTACAGGTCTCAAGTATATCTTAGGGCTTCCTGTTTGTGTATCTGTACAATTCTTGTGTATGGGAGCATGTGTGCCTTTGAATCTTTATGGTTTCACTTTGACTCTTCTGTTTCATTGGTCTGTCTTATTCTGATGTATTTGTTTGTTTGTTTTACCCTACTGTATTTCATTTTATTTTATTATTCCTTAGATGCCCGTTCATTTGTTAAGTAAGGAGAGGTAAAACAGGGTGGTGGGAAGGAACAGGAATGAGTACAGGGAAGGTCATCTATAATCAGAATAAATTATATTTTGAAAAGGCATTTCCAATTAAAGAAAATCAGACACTGAACCAGAAAACAGGCAGCATACATGAGTTGGTCTGAACCCCGGACACATACATGGCAGAGGACTGCCTGGTCTGGCCTCATTGAGAGAAGACGCACTTAACCTTCAAGAGACCTGAGGTCCCAGGGTATGGGGAGGTTTGGTGGGGTAGGGGTGGTGGGGTGAGGATATCTTCTTGGAGATGAGAGATAAGGAATGGGATGTGGAATAATCAGAGGGTGGACTGGGAGGTGGATGGAAGGACAGTAGCCGAAATACCCAACAAAAGGGAGATAGACCATATCCAATGGATAGGCCCAGCCTCAGGTTGAAGGGTGGGGCCACCTACTTACCTCGATATATTAATCCAGAATTCCTCCTGTCAAAAGAAAATGCAGGGATAAAGAGTGGAGACTGAAAGAAAGGCTATCTAGAGAGACTGCCCCAAATAGGGATCTATCCCATCTGCACCAAATCCAGACACTATTGCTGATGCCAAGAAGCACTTATTAGCAAAAGCCTGCTGTCCTCTGAGAGGCTCTGCCAGACCCTGACCAATACAGATGTGGATGTACACAAGCAAACATCAAAGACTGAGCAGAGGGACCCTAATGGAGAAGTTAGGGCAAGGACTGTAGGAGCTGAATCAATAAGACGCCTCAAATTTGAAGGACTAAACTGCTAACAAAGAGTGGCTAAAATGGAGGGACCCATAGCTCCAGTTTCATATGTAGCAGAGGATGGACTTGTCTGGCATCATTGGAGGGAGCCCTTGTCCTGTGGAAACTCAATGACCAAGGGAATGCTAGAATTGAGGTAAGAATGATTGTGTAGGTGGGTGAGCACCCCTTAGAAGAGACAACAGGAGGGGAAGTATAGGGGCTTGTGGAGGTAAACTAGGAATGACAAGATTTGAAGAACTTGCCATTATTATAGAGCAATGGTGATAAAAACTGCATGGTATTGGTACAGAGACAGACAGATAGACCAGTGGAATAGAATTGAAGATCCAGAAATAAACCCACATCTAGATGGCAGTTTTTGACAAAGGCTAAAACAAATATTGGAAAAAGAATATGTTTTCTTTAAATCAATTTTGGTTCGCTGGAAGTCAACACTGAAAGATACCCAGACCTTACACTTATCACCTATTACACAAGCCTGCAGTCCAAATGGATCAGGACTCATCAGCCGATACACTCAAACTAATAGAAGAAAAAAGAGTGGGAAGAATCCTCAAACACTTGACTGGAGAAAAATTTCCTGATCAAACACCATGGCTTAAGTGATCCAAGATAAGAATCGGGATGAATGGGATCTCATGCAAAGCTGGAAAGTTTTGTAAGGCAAAGGACACTATTGTTAGACAAAACGGCAACCAACAGATTGGGAAAAGATTTACCAATCCTACAAATAGACAGAGAGGCCTTATATCCAAAATAAACAGAGAACTCAAAAGATGGACTGCAGGGAGACAATAACCTATTAAAAAATGGGGTTGAGAGTTAAACAAAGGTACAGCTGAGGAATGCTGAATGGTTGAGAAACCTAAAAAAGAAATATTCAACATCTTAGTCATAACGGAAATACAAATCAAAAACAACCTGACTTTCACCCACACCAGTGAGAATGGCTAACATCAAAACTCAGGTGACAGCAAATGCTGGCAAGGATGTGGAGAAAGAGGACACCTCCATTGTTGGTGGATTGCAGACGGTACAACCATTCTGGAAATCAGTCTGGAGGTTCCAGAGAAAATTGACATTGAACTACCTGAGACCCAGTTATACTCCTCTCTTGGGCATATACCCAAAAAGATGCCCCAACATATAACAAAGACATGTGCTAATTTCGTGTTCATAGCAGCCTTTATTTATAATAGCCAGAAGCTGGAAAGAACCCAGATGCCCTTCAACAGAGGAAATGGATACAGAAAATGTGATACATCTACACAATGGAATATTACTCAGCTATCAGAAACAATGACTTTATGAAATTCATAGGCAAATGGAGGGAACTGGAAAATATCATCCTGAGTCAGGTACCCCAACCACAGTTAAACACACATGGTATGCACTCATTGATAAGTGGATATTAGCCCAGATGCTTGAATTACCCTAGATGCACAGAATACATGAAAGTCAAGGAGGAGGACCAAAGTGTGAATGCTTCACTCCTTCTTTAAAAGGGGAACAAGAATACCCTTTCAGGGAATAGGGAAGCAAAGTTTAGAACAGAGGCAGAAGGAACACCCATTCAGAGCCTGTCCCACATGTGGCTCATACATATACAGCCACCAAACTAGATAAGATGGATGAAAAAGAAGTGGTAGGCCAACAGGAGCTGGATGTAGATTCTTCCTGAGAGACACAGCCAGAATACAGCAAATTACATAGGCGAATTCCAGCAGCAAAACACTGAACTGAGAATGGGACCCTGTTGAAGGAATCAGAGAAAGGGACTGAAAGAGCTTGAAGGGGCTTGAGACCCCATATATGAACAACAATGCCAACTAACCAGAGCTTCCAGGGTTAAAGCCACTACCCAAAGATTATACATGGACTGACCCTGGGCTCCAACATCATAGGTAGCAATGAATAGCCTAGTAAGAGCACCAGTAGAAGGGAAGCCCTGGTCGTGCTGACTGAACCCCAGTGAACTTGATTATTTGGGGGAGGTGGTAACGGGGGAGGATTGGAGGACACCCATAGAGAAAGGAGGGGGGTTAGGGTGTTGGCCAGAAACCGGAAGGAATAACAATCAAATGTAAATAAGAAATACTCAATTCAATAAAGATAAAAAAGAAAAGAAATGTAAATATAATAACCAATAAAAAAACAAAAAAGTAAAAAATTTAAAGAATATACTAATAATAAATATCCTTAAAAATAAATAAAAGTAAATTTTAAAAGAATATATAAAAAAGTTTTAATTATTCTTCAAAAATGTTCTTCATCTGATGAGCTATTTTATAAAAAAAAAGTTAGAAAGAGAACTGTGGATGTTGCCCAGCTTAGCAAAGACTCTGGAAATCAATCCCCAGCACTGAAAAACTAATTAATTAACAGAATGAAAGTACACTAAACCTGGCCATGATGATTGTTAAATTCAGACAAATACATCTGTCCATCTTTAAATAAAAGGTAAAATTCTTGAAAGTACTTAAGGAAATAAATTGATTTTTAAAATTTTATTTGCATGAATATTTTTGCCTGGAGTACATGCACCATATATAGTCTGAATTGCCTATAAATAGAAAGAAGAAAGTGAATGTTGGGACTCCCCCTGGAATTGGAGTCACTGATGGTTTTGTGGAGTCACCACATAGTTTACTGGGAACCAAACTGGGTTCCTCTTCGAGAAAGAAATGTTCTTTTGCTAGGGGTATTTCTCCAACTCAGTTTTCAAAGTACTTAAACATTCTAAAAATTACATTTATTTATTTATTTATTTATTTATTGTACTGTATGTACATGTGTACATACATACATGCGGGGATCCTAATCTCTGGACAAAAGCCTCCTTGCCATTGACCATAGAATCCCAGAAATTTGAATTCAGGTCATGTGTCTTGGTTCCAAAACTCCTTTACTTGCTAGGTCATCTAAGCTGGGCAATATCATTTAAATGAACATTATATCGCTTTTTATCCATAAATAATACATTTCATGATATTTAAAGCACACACACACACACACACACACACACACACACACACACACACATACACACACCACGGGTTTTCATAATCAAGCTTTGAAATGTATTATCGCTTTTATCTATTTGATATTTTACTTTAGTTAAAATCGAAAAAGGGAAGCAAAGGCAGTGACAACTATGTGGCTGTCATAAATCCACTTTCCCAGGAATAAACCTTTTCTTACCTAGTCCTTGCACTAGTAGTATTCAATAGAGCAAGAGGAGATTCCATACTATTACAGTGAAAGATAGAAATACAAAAAATAAGGGTTTGTAACTGTAGGGTCACTCCACCCCAGTGAACAGTAATTCATTCTATCAATGTTCCAAAAGTATTGATTACCTCAAATTGATGGTATACATTTAGGATCACATAATTGTAATGATTTTACCAAATGTAAAATATTTGGAGGTTTAAAATAAAGGGCAACCTCCATCGCTTAGAATGCTTTTATATTTCTGGATAAGTCGAGACTGTGGATCGTGAGTCTTTTTAAATAATGTGAACATGGCCTTGGTGAAGGAAAAAGCGCAAGAATGAACTTCAAAATGAAAATTTGAGGCCTGTAGATTACCCTAAGATAAGATTTTGTGATACAGAGATCATCAATCAAATGGTCCAAAGAATCATGTAGTCCACACGCCTTGCGTGCATACAGGTAAACAGTCTACTAACTTTTTTTATGCATAAGGCAAGGATGGAAAAAAGAGATAAACGGACTGCAACAAATCTCCCTATAGGTTAAAATGAAATTATGTAAGGAATCAATGTCATCAAGAATCCTCTACACAGGTAGAAGCTTCTCATTTAGGGCCATCGTTGCTTTTTGATTTCAAAAAAAACTCAGTTAATTTTCAATGTTATTTATATAGGTATCTAAAATATATAAATATGTTTTGTTTTATTTTTTTTAACTAATGAAATTTCTAAAAGAACATTTTATTCAAATTTTCGTTAGTTTTCCCCAACATAAATAAAAGGGTCAAAATTTATAATAAAAACAGGGTAAACAGATAAAACCCCTTAAATAGACATAAATTTTAGTTTGGTTTTGAATTCTCTATTCTCTTTTCTACAGAGGAAAAAAAAATGAGTTTCACTAGCCTTTATCATCAATGATGGTGTATTATTTCATAGAAATTTAATTTTTTGCAAAATCAAATGACAAACGAAAAAATTGCCAGAAAAATACTTCCTGAGTGCACTCTGGGAAAAGCACAGAGGAAAAGAGCTGAGAAAGCAGGAAGCAATGAATTAATGCTGCAGAGATCTTTAGGAGAATTTTTGGCAGTGGCAAAGAATCTTGCACAGGCTGAGATTTTCTCTTCATAGGACGCTCTAGGAGCATCTCAATGCCTCTGCATCCAATACTTTGATCTATAGTTCCCTGCATGCCATGGCACTTATACCTGTACCTAGTCAGTTAACGTTCCATTCTAGTATGTACTTTTCTTCCAGTGAGGAAACTCACAATGTTCTAACTAAGGCTATGATAAAACAAGGTGGTTGCGATGATGATTAAATCTGCTTCTGTGTCACTTAATGAGCTTTAAAAGAAAGGTATCCTGCATGGCTATTATGTATCAGAGCAGACCCTTTGTTTTGTTAGGCAGCAGAGAAGAAAATGTACCAGGTTTTTCTATTTCTTTGGGGTGAGGGCGGAGGTTTTCCCTTTCTCCTCCTCCTCCTCCTCCTCCTCTCCTCCTCCTCCCTCCTCCTCCCTCCTCTTCCTCCTCCTCCATCTCCTTCTCATACTGTTCCTTCACTTTATTCTCATGGAAAAATCAGATTCATTTCTTCAATATTGAAAAGCCAGGGAGCTGAAAGCCAGTTCCCAGGAGCACTGACACACCTGAGAGCAGAGGTAAGACCAAGTCTTCTGCTCCTTAAGCCGGATCTGCCTGCAGGCCTAGGGACCACAAGCCCAGAAGGCAGCCCTGGGAAAGGATCGCCGGGTGTGGTTTCCGTGCCTGGGCTGACTAGTCCCACAGGCTCTGTACCCAAATCCTCTGGGGGAGAGCTGAAGTGTCAGAAAGTGCAGACATTCCTTGAGAGCTCCAGGAGAACTCCACTTGCTCACATTCCCAAATCTAAGAGGCCCTGCCTGCATTTGCCCTCTTGCACAGGAAATGGGAATAGTCAAGTGTGGGACCCTTTGGGGTATCTGCCTGCCCCAGCAGCTGAAAGCCCCCACCAGGAACACTGACACACCTAGAGTAGTAGACCAACTCTTCTGCTTTGAGCAGCCGCCTACGGCGCTTTCTCCCTAGCCACAGACCAGGAGGTGATCTGGAAAGGACCCTTTAGGTTTCTGCCTGCACCTGAGTTGAAGGTCAAAGTTCTCAAAAAAAAATCTGCATCCATCAATAAGAAAAGTTCAACAGGGTGCCAGTGTGGACACAGGCTGGCAGGAGGTCAAACCAATGTCGAGACAACATTCAGCTAACACAATGACAACTTAGTGACCAGAGGCAAGCACAAGATTCAGGTCAGAAATCAGCAAATGTTTGGCGCTCATCGAGGTTTCACCGAAAATACTGGATATGTAACACCTAAAAAGCAAGATTCAGATTTAAATCATGTTTTCATAGATGATGCTCAGAGGGTCTTTAGGACATAAATAACTTCCTAAGAAAAACATGACAACATGGGTAAGTAAGTAAAAGCACTTAAATAGAAACCCAAAAATTCTTTAAAGAATTTACAGGAAACACAACAAAACAGGTGAAGAAATTGAATCCAAACAGCCAGGATTTAAAACAAAAATAGAAGGTTTAGATTTAGCTCAGTGGCAGAGCGCCTGCCTAACAAGCACAAGGCCCTGGGTTTCGGTCCTCCAAAGCTCAGGAAAAAAACATAGTAAAAAATAAAAATGGAAAAAATAGAGCAGAAACGCCCAATTCTAAAAAAGGACCCAGTCAAAAAGATCCCTGCACCCAAATCCCGTGGGAGGGAGAGCTAGACCTTCAGAGGGGCAGACATGCCTGGGAAGCCAGAGGAGACTACTCTCTGCCCACATTTCTGTCACTAGAGGAAAATACCTAGCGCCATCCAGGAGCCCTGTGCACAGGGTCGCAAGCGAAGGCCGGGCAAGCCCTTCTGGTTGCAGCCCTCACGGAGAGCTGAAACCCGGATCTGAGAAGCAACTCAAGGCCTGAGAACAAAGGCAAGACCAAATTCTCTACTCCAAGTGACCTTCCTGGTGGACTCATTACAAATGCCCACAGGAAACCTGAAGACCAGTGAATAGGAACAACTACACACCTGAAAACCCAGAACACTCTGTTCCTGCTGGCTGAAAGAAAAACAGGAAAACAGGTCCTACACTCCTGACACAGGCCTATAGGGACAGTCTAGCTAATGTCAGAAAAACAGCAGAACAAGGTAACACTCAGAGATAGCCTGATGGCTGAGGGAGGCAAGCACAGGAAACCAAGCAACAGAAACCAAGACTACATCATCGAGCCCACCTCCCACCAAAAGCAACACTGAATATCTGTAAAACACACCAGAAAGCAAGATCTAGATTTAAAATCATATTTGATGTGATGCTGGAGGACTTCAGAAAAGAAGAAAAACAGAGAAATGGAGGAAACATAAATAAACGTAGAAGCCTATAAAAAGTGAATCACAAAAATCCTGAAAAAGTATTCCAGGAAAACACAACAGGTGAAGGAATTAAAATGGAAAGAAGCAAAAAAAAGAAAAGCACAAAAGAGGAACAACCTGATATAGAAAACCAAAGGAAGGAGAAAGATTTTAGATACAAGCATCACAAACAGAATGCAAGAGATAGAAGAGAATCTCTAGAGCAGAAGATTCAAAAGTAGAAAATCATCTGATTACGTAACTGTCAAAGACAATCAAAACAGAAGAAGCTACTGATCCAAAACACAGGAAAACCAGGACTAATGAAGATCAAACCTATGACATTAGGCTAGAAAAGAGAGTGAAGACTTAAACTCAAAGGACCAGTAAACATTTTGAAAAAAAATCATAGAAGAAAACTTCCTCAGCCCAAAGAAAGAGATGCCCATAAACACAAGAAGCCTACAGAACTCCAAATAGATTGGACCAGAAAAAAAAAACTCCCATCACATAATAGTCACCAAATGCACAAAATAAAAGAAATTTACAAAAAAAAAGCAATGAGGGAAAAGGTCAAGTAACATATAAAGGCAGAGCGATCAGAATCATACCAGTTTCACCAGAGACTATGAAAGCCAGAAGGCGCTGCAGTCAGATGTCTTACAGACCCTAAGAGAACACAAATGCCAGCCCAAGGTTATTGTATTCAGCAAACTCTCAATTAATATAGATGGAGAGATAAGATATTCCAAGACAAAAAATTTACACAATATCTTTTACAAATCCAGTCCTACAAAGGATAATAAATGGCAAAAGCCCAACATAAGGAGGCAAGCTACACCTTGAAAAAGCAAGAAACTATATCATCTTGTACAAAACAAAGAAGAAAAGTACAGCCAAAATAATCTCACATCCAAATATGATCAACAGAAGCAACAATTCATCTCTCAACATCAATGCATAATTCCCCAATAAAAGACACATATAGATTAACAAACTGGATATGCAATGGGACCCTGAATTCTGCTGCTCAAGGAAATACACACCTAGAGAGAAAGACAGAACACACTCAGGGGAAAACGTGGGGAAAAAACAACTTCCAAGCAAATGGTCTGAACAAGAAGCTCGGATTAGCCATTTTAATGTCATAAAATCAATTTTCAAGTAAAAAGTCATCAAAAAAGATAAGGAAGGACACTTCACATTCATCAAAGGAAAAATCCACCAAATGAACTCTCAATCCTAAATAACTATGCTCCAAATGCAAGGGCACCTACACACATAAAAGAAACCTTACTAAAGCTCAAACACACATTGCACCTCACACAATAATAGTGGGAGATTTCAACACCCCACTCTCATCAATGAACAGATCATGTAAACAAAAATTAAACAGAGACATAAACAGACTAAGAGAAGTAATGAACCAAATGGACTTAACAGATATTTAAAGAACATTCTATCCTAAAACAAAAAGATATACCTTCTTATCACCACCTCAGGGTACTTTCTCCAAAATCGACCATATAATTGGTCATAAATCAGGCCTCAATAGATACAAAAAGATAAAAATTATCCCATGTGTCCTATCAGACCACCACGGGCTAAAGCTGGTCTTCGACAACAATAAGGGAAGAATGTCCACATATACATGGAAATTGAACAATGCTCTACTCAATGATAACCTGGTCAAAGAAGAAATAAAGAGAGAAATTAAAGACTTCTTAGAATTTAATGAAAATGAAGATACAACATACCCAAACTTATGGGACGCAATGAAAGCCATGCTCAGAGGAAAACTCATATCTCTGAGTGCCTGCAGAAAGAAACAGGAGAGAGGATATATCTGCAGCTTGACAGCACACCTAAAAGCTCTAGAACAAAAAGAAGCAAATACACCCAGGAGGAGTAGAAGGCAGGAAATAACCAAACTCAGAGCTGAAATCAGCCAAGTAGAAACAAAAAGGACCATAGAAAGAATCAACAGAACCAAAAGTTGGTTCTTTGAGAAAGTCAACAAGATAGATAAACCCTTAGCCAGACTAATGAGAGGACACAGAGAGTGTGTCCAAATTAACAAAATCAGAAATGAAAAGAGAGACATAACTACAGAATCAGAGGAAATTCAAAAAATCATCAGATCCTACTACAAAAGCCTATATTCAACAAAACTTGAAAATCTGCAGGAAATGGACAATTTCCTAGACAGATACCAGGTACCAAAGTTAAATAAGGAACAGATAAACCAGTTAAACAACCCTATAACTCCTAATGAAATAGAAGCAGTCATTAAAGGTCTCCCAACTAAAAAGAGCCCAGGTCAAGATGGGTTCAGTGCAGAATTCTATCAGACCTTCATAGAAGACCTCGTACCAATATTATCCAAACTATTCCACAAAATTGAAACAGATGGAGCACTACTGAATTCCTTCTATGAAGCCACAATTACTCTTATACCTAAACCACACAAAGACCCAACAAAGAAAGAGAACTTCAGACCAATTTCCCTTATGAATATCGACGCAAAAATACTCAATAAAATTCTGGCAAACCGAATCCAAGAGCACATCAAAACAATCATCCACCATGATCAAGTAGGCTTCATCCTAGGCATGCAGGGATGGTTTACTATACGGAAAACCATCAACATAATCCATTATATAAACAAACTGAAAGAACAAAACCACATGATCATTTCATTAGATGCTGAGAAAGCATTTGACAAAATTCAACACCCCTTCATGATAAAAGTCCTGGAAAGAATAGGAATTCAAGGCCCATTCCTAAACATAGTAAAAGCCATATACAGCAAACCAGTAGCTAACATTAAATTAAATGGAGATAAACTTGAAGCAATCCCACTAAAATCAGGGACTACTAGACAAGGCTGCCCACTCTCTCCGTACTAATTCAATATAGTTCTTGTAGTTCTAGCCAGATCAATCAGACAACAAAAGGAGATCAGAGGGATACAGAAAGGAAAAGAAGAAGTCAAAATATCGCTATTTGAAGATGATATGATAGTATATTTAAGTGTTCCCAAACGTTCCACCAGAGAACTATTAAACCTGATAAACACCTTCAGCAAAGTGGCTGGGTATAAAATTAACTCAAATAAATCAGTAACCTTCCTCTACACTAAAGAGAAATAAGCCAAGAAAGAAATTAGGGAAATGACTCTCAGAAGATGGAAAGATCTCCCATGCTCATGGATTGGCAGGATTAATATAGTAAAAATGGCCATTTTACCAAAAGCGATCTACAGATTCAAGGGAATCCCCATCAAAATACCAATCCAATTCTTCAGAGAGTTAGACAGAACAATTTGCAAATTCATCTGGAATAACAAAAAACCCAGCATAGCTAAAACTATCCTCAACAATAAAAGGACTTCTGGGGGAATCACTATCCCTGAACTCAAGCAGTATTACAGAGCAATAGTGATAAAAACTGCATGATATTCATACAGAGACAGACAGATAGACCAGTGGAATAGAACTGAATATCCAGAAATAAACCCACACATCTATGGTCACTTGATTTTTGACAATGAAGCCAAAACCATCCAATGGAAAAAGATAGCATTTTCAGCAAATGGTGCTGGTTCAACTGGAGGTCAGCATGTAGAAGAATTCAGATTGATCCAGGCTTATCACCCTGTACAGAGGTTAAGTCCAAGTGGATTAAGGACCTCCACATCAAACCACATACACTCAAACTGATAGAAGAAAAAGTGGGGAAGCATCTCGAACACATGGGCACTAGAGAAAACTTCCTGAACAAAACACCAATGGCTTATGCTCTAAGATCAAGAATCGACAAATGGGATCTCATAAAACTGCAAAGCTTCTGTAAGGCAAAGGACACTGTGGTTAGGACAAAATGGCAACCAACAGATTGGGAAAAGATCTTTACCAATCCTACAACAGATAGAGGCCTTATATCTAAAATATACAAAGAACTCAATAAGTTAGACTGCAGGAAGACAAATAACCCTATTAAAAAATGGGGTTCAGAGCTAAACAAAGAATTCACAGCTGAGGAATGCCAAGTGGCTGAGAAACACCTAAAGAAATGTTCAACATCTTTAGTCATAAGGGAAATGCAAATCAAAACAACCCTGAGATTTCACCTCACACCAGTGAGAATGGCTAAGATCAAAAACTCAGGTGACAGCAAATGCTGGTGAGGATGTGGAGAAAGAGGAACACTCCTCCATTGTTGGTGGGATTGCAGACTGGTACAACCATT